>NC_052612.1:40252572-40371494 GCF_016545825.1 Eucalyptus grandis | reverse complement strand
GAAGTGTGGAGAGACCCGTGATCTATGCCCCCTGATGCCGCTGTAAATTAAGTCATTCATCGTATTTCAACGTGAAATTCATAGTGATTAGCTTATAACGTATTCAGAGATTCACGATATTCTCATGTCTTTTTGTGATGAAACAGATCCGTCCACAGTGAAAATCAGTATAAAATGATAGCATTTGCAATTTTATAAGACTTTGTATCGAAAACACGAACTTACGTACGACAAACTCTTGACACGGAGGTTTCACTCCTGAGGCACGACAAACAGACCTCACATGTTCGCAACGTGTATATGGCCAAGACTTGTCAAGACTCACCAAAAAATAAAATAAAAATAATAATAATAATAATAATAATTGTAGATTATGAGAGAGTATAGTATTCCTCATAACTATGGACAAGAGCTCCTTTCCATTAACGACCAGACGACGAGCCAGTTACTCAGTAGACCCTCGAAAACATCCCTTGAGCAATCGAAACAAACAATTTACCAAGGAAACAATCACTATAGCTGTGGGAATGACATAGAGTAAGCCAAAATTTAGAAGTTATCGACACCGTCAACGGTGGAAGTGCTTTGGCAACAAATACGTGGCATCCAGGTAACTAATCAACTCCCATAGATATGTATGGATGGTTTTAATGAGATATTATACAACTGTGAGAAGGTAGGCAAAGAGAGGCTGACCACTATAGAATAGTGGCTTTTGTGAATTCAAGAACGACTATTCTTTCATGGATATGGAGAGTAAATGATGTGCCTTCATGTGGACAAACAACATGGAAGGGGATGCTCTAGTAAAAGAAGAAATTAGATAGAGTGATATGTACAATGGAATGGAGGTAGCCTTTCCAAACGTAGAGGTTGTGACACTATCTGCCGTGGGCTCATATCACAGCCCACTCATACTTTATTTGCATCCTTTTCAGAACAAGAGGAAGAAAGAATTTAAGTTTGAGGCTTACTGGCTTGAAAGAACAGGAATGTGGGAGATTATCAAAAGGACATGGCAAGAGGAACAACTCCAACCCATGAGTTTTCAGAAAAAGTCCAAGGAGTTCAAATTTCATTATGGAGTTGGGGAAAGTTTTCCAATGTAGCACACCAAATTAAAGGGCTAAAAAGGAAATTAACGGCGATAAATAACAGCTTGGGGCAAACACTAGCAAAGCAAAAATTCAGAAAATAGTGGCACAAATGGAAAAACTGTGGAGGCAAGATGAGAATTATTGGGGGATGAGATCTCGAATTGAATGGTTACCGTGGGGGGGGACAAAAGTACAAAATACTTTCACTCTACACCCGTTTAAAAGAGGCATCAAAACAGGATAACTATGCAGTAGATTGATGAAGAAACTTGGTCTAGAGAACCATACACTTTGAAAAAGCACATAGGGGACTTCTACCGAAACCTTTATAATTTGGTAGGGCCTCGAAACTTCCAACCCATCTTAGAGTAGTGCTTGAACCCATTAATGACGACATCAATGATAGCTTGATGGAAAATGTTACGATGTGGGAAGTCAAAGAAGTAGTTTTTTTAGCTAGGGGCATCTAAAGCACCCAAGACCTGATAGCTTGAATGGGCAATTTCATCGGCATTTCAGGGAGGATGTACTTCAGCTAATCCAAATTTTCTTCAATATAGGTATTCTCGATCCAGCTTTAAACAAAACCCATATTGCTCTTATTCCAAAGATTAAGAACCCGGAAGAAATAAGTCAGTTTAGAGCTATAAGCCTTTGCAACTTCAGCTATAAATTAATTTCAAAAGTGATGACTAATGGGATGAAACCATGGCTCCATGAATTGATTTCAATAGAACAAAGTGCCTTCGTCCAGGGTCGTCAGATTCAAGACAACATCTTTGTAGTCCAGGAAGTATTGTATCAGTTGAGGGTAAGGAAGAGAAAGAAGAAGTTCCAAGCCATACTTAAATTGGACATGCAAAAGGCGTACAACAGGGTAGAATGGGACTTCTTAAGACCATCTATGCTGAAAATGGGTTTTTGTGAGCGATGGGTCAATTTAATCATGCATTGCGTCTCGACTGTATTGTTTAGTGTGAAAGTACACGGAGAACCCACACAATATTGTCAACCCTCACGTGAAATCAGACAAGGCGATCCACTATCCCCTTATCTATTCATAATTATGGCAAATGTTCTATTATGGATGTTGCATAAAGCCATAGCGGATGGAAGCCTTAGAGGAATCACTCTTAACAGGTATTGCCCTACACTGTCACACCTTTTATTTGTTGATGATGCTATATATTTTATGGATGGAATGGTCAAGGAATGCCAAAGTTTGGTGGATATCTTAAACCAATACTGTTATGCAACGGGTCAAGCCATCAATTAAGGGGTACATGAAGTTATTGGGACATTTCCATGATTTTATCCACATTATAATCTCCAAATACGCGTGTTGGCGTAAGCCCCATCTCAAATTACATGTAAAATAGGCTATGATCATGCCTAACGTATGTTTGATGGAATAATATGATGTAAATCTGCCTCCATATTTAGCAAGAAAATGGTGGAAAAACTACAGCGGGATCTGGACTGCACAAGGAGGAGAGAATAGGTAAAAAACACGGAGAGAGAGAGACATGCGGATTAGGTCCGGCGGTGGTGGAGATAATTAGGAAATCTTCCATATTTCTTTCAATTTTCCACATCTCTTAAGATTGTGCACTATCTCCACTGATTGTACGTATTTATTACTCATCGTAATTGATTGTAATTCATAATCTAATATCTCCTTACCTTAGATAGCTATCTTCTAATGCACAATAATTAATTAAATTATCTTCTGCATATTCTTATTTGGTGAGGTCGGGTGTGGCAAGGACTATGATAAAAATTAAGGGGGCGACTTATTATGGATGACGTGGAAGTCCCAAGTAGAGTTAAGTAGGGCAATATCAAAGATCATTATGTGGTTTATAGATCATGTAAAGCAAGTTTAGTTGAATCGTTTATTATTTGGATCTTAGGATAAAATCCACATATTTAATGGTTGATTGAGATGACTGTGATTCAAAAAACATAGATTAAGTCAATTAAAGACTTAAAATGCATGAGGCAAAAGTTTTATAACTTCGGTACTTAGACATTTCCAAATTCCGCGACACGCGCAGAATGCAGAGCCGCCAATCTTGAACATTTTCAAGTGGGAGTTACCAATGTTGAAGAAGGAAATTTATTTTCTAGCAACAGACTGCGGAGGATGAATTGGGATGATCCTGGCGAAGATGATCCTGGCGACGCTGAAACCGGCATCCAAGATGGCTTTCCTTATTGTCGTGCTTGTCTTCGAGGCGAATGGGTCATCTGGCGCAGCAGAATCGCCTCCTCAGAGTTTGGCCTGGCCTGGTTGTCCGGACGCATGTGGCAATCTGACAGACATTTCGTATCCCTTTGGAATCGGACCCGGCTGCTTCTTGGATCCCAGGTACGAGATTGATTGCCAGGGAACCAACAGTCCGGTACCTAAGAATTTGAGCGTGGTGGTGTTAGATGTCTCGCTACCAGGTAGTTCAGAATCCCCAGGCCTTATTAGGGTCAGCCAGCCAATATCGTACTCGCATCTTAATTGTTCGACCAACGAGCAAAACGACGCCCGGTGGACTTCAGGGCTATTAACAACGTTTTCAGGTACTCCGAGAGTCAAAAACTATTTTGTCCCTGAAGGTTGTGACAGCTTGGCCTTGATGGCCGACGCCAGTATCCTGGGCAGTTGTAAAATGCGAGTCCTCCTGTAGCAGAAACAGGACTCTCGGATTCGACCAGTGTTCTAGTGGTATCGGATGCTGTATGACTTCGATCCCTGATGAAATCAGTGAATATAACGTGGAATTCAAAACTCTCGATGGCAAAGCCATGGGGCCAAGGCATGCAGAATGCAGGTACGCCTTCTTGGTGGAGAGAACTTGGTGGTATAAAGCTGATTTGCACAATTTACCGCTAGACGTTCCGGTGGTGCTCGAATGGGGCAATCACCGACTATGAGGATGAACTGATGAGCGACCAAAGCATAGGGGCGGCAATGACAACTCCGCGTCCTGCCGTACGTACTCGAAGCCCGGGGTTCCGAGCCTAACGTATTGGTCATGCAATCAAGGCTACAGAGGGAATTATTTTCTTCCCCAGGGATGCGAAGGTGAAATTGGAACGTCCACTTTTATTTTGTATCTTAGCCTTCATCTTTATCCAAAGCCAGGTAGGACGTTATGCGAGCTCGAAACCAACAAAAAGCCCACGAGTATAGTTGGAATAATTAAATTGTTCGAATTAAATGATGGATTTTAACAAATCGCCAACACAGGAGAGTCCGAGAGAGAATTTTGATTGCTGAATCTTCAGTCTAATATCATATAGATTGAAACTGCTTGTTCTTTTTTCTTCTTTCTTTGATCCCATCCATCATTTCATATCAATTAGATGTCGATGAGTGCAAAGACAGAGCGGACCTCAACTGCCGAGGGAAGTGTGTGAATCGACCGGGGTCATATGACTGCATTGACAACAAGATAAAGGCCACAATAGGTACCTCACTACTTGCTCCGTTTTTTACGGGTCATGGAATGTGATTGTTTATATATACACCAATTCCATTTGCAGAATTTTTTTATTTATTGTATCTGCTAAATTTACTTGTGCTTTCATAATCTGTGCATTCAACAATGGTTTTAACTTAATTGCATGTTCCTAGTCCATGCATATAACAATTTGATTGTATCTTCTCATCCACAACTGATGCATATTTTCGAGGGTCTTTCGAATTATTTTGCTGAGCGAATCCTTCTTTTCTTTTTCTTTTTCCCTTCTCTTCAAATCAAGAAGGCATTCGTTCAAATTGATGGGAGCTAATTTGTACGATGAAGGTGAAATTGATTACGTAAGTCCAGGAGTGAAGAAAACTAAGAATATTTTCTACTAAGTTCCTAAGGCAATTGCGGTCGACTCTTTTCTTACACAGGCATGGGCACGGGCGCGGAGACATACTATTTCTTTTTCTTTTTTGGTGGTTGTACAAATTCATCAAGAGAAGGCGAGAGGCAAAGCTCAAGCAAAATTCTTCAAATGTAACGGTGGACTCGTATTGCAACAACGCCTCCCTAATATTCAAGACAATCACATGGAGAAAGACAAGCTATTCACCTTAATGGAGTTAGAAACGGCTACAGACCATTTTAACAAGAGAAGAATATTGGGTCGTGGTGGTCAAGGAACTGTTTACAAGGAAATGTTGATGGACGGAACAATCATTGCGGTCAATAAATCTAAGGTTGTAAATGTAGGACATGTCAAACAGTTTGTCAATGAGGTCATTATTCTCTCTGAAATCAATCAGAAAAATATGGTTAAGCTATTAAGATTTTGTCTAGAGAGTGAAGCTCCTTTGCTGTTTATAAATTTGTTCCCAGTGAAACTCTCTATCAATATCTCCATGATCCAAAACCAAGAATTTCCTATCTTATGGGAGATGCGGTTAAGAATTGCCAATGAAGTTGCAGGGGATTTGTCATATTTGCACTTTGCTTCTGCCACACTGATTTATCATTGTGATATCAAGTCATCGAATATACTTTTGGACGAAAAATATGGAGCCAAAGTGGCAGATTTTGGAGCTTCCAAATCAATTACTATTGACCAAACTCACTTGACCACAATGGTGAGAGGAACCTTTGGATACTTGGACTTGGAGTACTGCCAAATGAGTCAATTTCATACAAGAGTGATGTCTATAGTTTGTGGTTGTCCTTGTTGAGCTACTAATCATAGAAAAGCCAATTTCTCAAGGGAGGGTGGAAGGGGGTAAAAATCTAGCCATGTACTTTGTCATTTCGATGGAGGAGAACAACATGTTCGATGTTCTTGATAAGGAGATATTAGACCATGGCAAGAAAGAAATCATTACGGTGTCTAACTTGGTGAAAAGATGCTTAAATCCTCGTGGAAGGTATAGGACTACAATGAAGGAAGTGGCGATGGAATTGGAAAGAGTAAGATCATTGCAAAATCTTGTGGTCGTTTGACAAAAAAGAGGGAAAAGTACCAAAAGTCCTAAACCTATTGCATTGGTACCAATTCAGCCATAAACTTTTCAATTGGACCAATTCAGTCCTAAACCTTTTAATATTGGTACCAATTCAGTCCATCCGGCCAATTTTGGCCGGCCGGCACTGACGTGGACGTCGGCTGATGGCCGGATGCTGACGTGGCAATTTTTATGATTTTTCGAATTTTTTTAATGATTTTTTATTAATTTTTTTTCTGCTTTCTTCTTCGCCGCCGAGAAGCCTCTAGTGAGGCTCACAGCACCAGGTGAGGGCCGCGAAGCCCTCACCGCCACCGGCGAGGTCACGCCCGCCCGGCCTCTCCCTAGCCGCGGCGAGGCGACTCGCTTGGATCCGGGCGAGCAGCCCGCCCGTGGCTGGCGAGGTGGCTTCGCCGAGGATCCGGGTGAGGCCAGCCAGCCCGTGGCTGGTGAGGCCATGGCGGCCATCACGAGGGCGAAGGCGAGGGCCACGGCCTCGCTCGGCCTCGCCAGGCCGTGGCGAGGCCGGCCTCGGAAGAAGGAGAGGAGAGTGTTGGGGCAGCGGGCTAGGGTTTGGAGGCGAAGATCGGGCGGAGGAGCGGCGGCATGAGTCACGGGAGGTGGGGACGGGGCCTCGAATTGGGATCTCATGGAGGTGAGGGCGGCGGTGACGAGGTTGAGAAGCTCCGGGTCGGCAGGCGGAGGAGTCGCAAGGGACTCGGGGCAAGGCCGGGCGAGGCCGAGCGAGGGTCGCGACCCTCACCGGTGGCTGTGGAGGGCTTCGTGGCCCTCGCCTCCGCCCGGCGATGGCCGCCATGGCCTCGCCTAGATCCGGCGAAGCGCCTCGCCGCGGCTCGGGAGGCCGGCAGGGCCGCGACCTCGCCGGCGGCGGCGAGGGCTTCGCGGCCCTTGCCCGGTGGCGAGCCTCACCGGAGGTCTCTCCAAGAATCGCAAGAAGAAAGCAAAAAAATAAAAAATAAAAAAATTAATAAAAAAAAATCATAAAAAAATTCAAAAAAATCATAAAAATTGCCACGTCGGCGTTCGGCCACCGGCCGATGTCCACATTAGCGCCCGGCCGGCCAAAATTAGCCTGGATGGACTGAATTAGTACCAATATTAAAAGGTTTAGGACTGAATTGGTCCAATTGAAAAGTTTATGACTTAATTGGTACCCGTCAATAAATAGATTAGGACTTTTTTGGTACTTTTTCCGACAAAAGATGAAGAGATCGATTGCATTAGAAATGGATCTATTCGTGCTTCAGGTGCGGTCTCCACATTGATGCTATCAAAAGCAGATGTAGAGATGACTTCGTGGGAGGAGGATCAATCACTCCTCTACGATTTGCCGAGATGAAGATACAATTTTGTTGTCGGCATCTAATTTTCTATGATATGAAATATCGCAATCTCTTCCCTTTCCTTTAAATGTGTGTAATGGAATAATGTTGATTATCCTAACAGGTGCACATAAATGATATACTAAATTGATGCACCCTGTTGATATACTCTTTGTATAACTAGTATTACTAAAGACTATATTATCTCTTCTTAATTTCTTGTTAATCTAATTTAGCTTTTGCTGGGGTTTACTGTCGTGGACATATCATAAGTTTTAGCCAAGTGCTTGTCTTCTTATTGTACTAATCAAAGATGGAAAGTAACTTTCGGATTTTTTAATACTATAACGATGCACCCTATGTGATACTCACCGTGTGTGTTTGAACGCTTTATAAGTAGATTTGACCCTTTAAAGTCCGTAAAAGTTATGATGTGTGGGGCAAATATTATTGAGTCGCTGTAAGCTAAAATCTGCTTGGGCAAAATCCAAAGTCCTGCAGCCTTGGCTTGACCTGGCCGGACGAAAATTTTAGATCCCGTCGACGAGTGACTCGACAGTGGCGGCCCGGCGGAGGCCGCACATCCTCGACAAGGTCTGCCTCTGCAGACCTCAATGTACGCAATGCTTCCGCCTCTAACTTTGCAACTTCAATGGCACAGCCTCGAGGGTGACTCGCGTAAGGGTCGTTTGATGGCGACGACTCGGACAACGGACAGATGACCCTCTTCGATGGCAAGTGACGGCAGGCGATGGTGGACGATGAACGAGGGCTGCCTTTTCTGCTTCTCTTTCTGTTACAGTTATATTCATGGATGAATACATTAAAAGTTCTAGAATTACAAAGGAATTTTGAAAATGAATATCCAAATTAACAATATAACAAAAAATATCATCGTGTCATCCATAATTCTTTATCAAACAAAAGTTACGACAAAGTCGCTTTGCACTGGGTTTCTTAAATTTTTTATCACTGAATAATTTTGGCTTTTAGTAAAAATGGTTCGAATATAGATAAAGTCTCCAACATCAAAATTATAACCTAATCATCCACCGTCAATTTTGGGATACTACTATATGATCACAGTTCATATCTTGGTATTCATTTTTTTTTTTTTTTTGGCAAAAGAAAGACTTGTTGACACATGAATTTTGTTGACCTTTCAAGTGCCCTTTTGCAAAAATATAAAATTGGTAAATATAAACAAAAAGATACAAAATATAAAAAATATAGTAGCAATAATAATAAATAAATCAAAAGAAATTTAAAAACCCCAGTCCGGCCTTCATTCCCCAAGCCCATTTGCCGTTTAATTCCGATGGGTCCAATAGCCCATTAGCTAAACTGACCCGTGAGGCTGAGCTGAAGCTTCAATTCGTTTCGGCTCATCAGATAAGAAAGAAAAAGCCCGGCCATTTTGGTGTTTCTTTACCCACGATTTGAACAAGAGCAAAGAGACGAAACGAAAACCACGGGCGGGACGAGAGAAAGCGGTGACCGAAGCAATGCAGCGAGGGTCGCCCCTGAGAAACATGGGAGTCCCGAAGATCCGCTCCTAGAATACACGAATGAATCGTGACTTTGGAGTTTCCGAAATGACTGATGACTTGACGGTGGATTCCTTTTCATCTGGGAAAGGAGAAGGCATCTATGCAATTGAGCGTGCGATTCCAACCTTCGCCGAGCAGATGAACGAGAAAGGAACTCGACGAGAATGCCCGCAAGCACAGTGCATTGCGCATATGTGTGTGTGGTGTTGATCAGTTCTATCTCTCGATAAATAAGCAAAATTATCTCAAATAGGGCAGGGAAGATAGGATTTATTTTTCACAGTTACAGTAGATATTATAATATTGAACGGGTCAAAGTGTGGGTAAAATTAACAAAAACAAAAGAAAGTTTAACTAGTCAACAAAAGGAGAAAGTACCGACCAAAGAAAGAAAAACAAAAGGAGAAAGTGGACGTCCCACCTCAGATAAAAAAGGGGGCACGCATGAAAGGGAGAAAGTGAAATCAAAGAAAGGAAGAAGAAAAAGAAAAAGAAAAAGGAGAAAGGACAAGAAAGGGAAAAGGGTGAAGATGGCTTTTGTGCTACACGCCACCGGGGGGGGGGCGGCCAAGTCTTTGCTTGGTGAACGTTCACCCTCCATTCATCTAATAGGATAAATTTTCGAAATGGAGTTCTAATTTCGGAGCCTTGGAAATTATGAACTGGTGGGTCCAATTTAGGAGTTGTTAAGTTGAGAAGTTACGGGATTATTAGTTCGAGTATTGTAAAGCCGTAGAATTTTACAAGATTCGATTCTAACTTACGATTTGTCTCGAAATGAATTTTCGAAGTTACGGGAGATTATTATTTTAAAGTATTATAAAGCTCTAAGATTTTACAAGACTCAGCTCCGGCTTACAATTTGCCCAAAAGAAAATTTGAAATTACTTGCGTTCTAAGCAATAATTCAATCAGCAAATTTCAGTGCCAGATTTCATTGATTGCTAGTTACATTTTTGGGTTGTTAAGTTGCGACTTTACCACCGTGGCACCATTTATCACCGCATAGTCCGACCTCTACTCCTCCATCACCACCTTCATTGCTCCGTCACCGTAGCAGTAGCGATCATCACCACCAACTTTGTCCCCATTTTCAACTCGGTCATTGTCTTTCTCTCATATATAATAGTTGGCTCGAAAGTACTTATTAACAAGATTCATTTCATAGTTCTATATTTTTATTTTTAAGCGTTGAGTACAATTTTAATTCTCTAAATTTTTAGTATTTGTGCTTTTGGATTATTTTATGGTTAGATCCACTAACTTATGCATAATCAATACTATCACGTAAGATTTTTCGTAATAAATGGTTACGATTGTATTGAGGCATGCATCTTTTTTCCTGTAATTAGAGGAGAGTGAGAACCTTGCTCGCCACCAATTTCGATCCCTAATTCCTGAACTTCCCCGTCATCTTCCTCTTTAATTTTCTTGTAACTTCCGTTGCTGTCGATGAATCGTCTTCCGGTTCCGGGCTTTTTGCCTTCAGCTGGTGAGCTTCATTTTATGTCGATCGGTTTTGAGGAGTAGATGGTAAGTGTTGAAATGACAGATTGAAAGTGCATTGCCCCAGTAAAATCGTTTTACAAGGAAGTACGCGGATTTAAAATATGTCTGAAATGAATTTTTGTCTTTCATTTTTAGTTCTTCTTTTGGGTCCCTGACATTTTAAAAACATGCAAAGGTCAATGTGCATTTTACGATGCTTTTCAATAAACAGTCGACATATAAAACGCTTTTTTTGTTTTTCAGGTTGAAGGGGAAAACAAAATATCTCTAGAAGTTTCGGCGCAGACTGAATGAAAATCACGAGCTTTGGTTTTCAGTTTTGGGTTTTTAAATCCAGACAATGCTTTTAACTTCTAGTGAGGATATTCTATAAATGCACTTAGCATATAGAGTCTAGTCAAATAGATAGCTCTAAACATGTATAATTGCTGCTGAGCAAATTTATGGAAAAATTAATCTCACCCGATACCTTTTGATAAGAATCAGCTAATGAATGTAGAGTTCAATTCGCAGCAACAATGTTGAAAGAATATATGTGCTGAATTAACATGGAATAACCAATACCACATAAAGCATTCACAATTTTCTTATATGATATTTCTTTGGTTTTTGCAATAAGCATAGTTACGAGACAAATCCTATTATAGCTGATCAATTCAATCATAAATGTTCAATTATATCAACTTAGTCCTAAATCTTTTAAAAAATTTCCAATTTTTTTTTGTTGAAACGATATGCTAATTGAGTCATAAATTTTTTGACGATTTGTCGATTTAGTTATTTTTAATTAATTTTGGTTAGAAATCGTTGATATATATATATATATATATATATATATATATATATATTATGATTTTTTTATTTTTTTTCCTTTTTTCTTTTTCTCTTGGCCTCTAGATGGTCTCCAGCAATGGCCGGCAGCTGGCCCTCCCTCACCGACCACCCCTCTTTTGCCTCACCGGCCCTAGTTTGTGGCAGTTTGCTGGCCATTGCCTAGACAGGCCACATGCCAGCACTAAAAGAAAAGAAAAAGAAAAAAAGAAAAATGAAAAAATCATAAAAATGAAAAAAAAAATTGCAAAATTAATCAGTTCTGGAAAGATTGAATTAAAAGGCAAATGTAAAGAAGAAAGGATTCCATTCACACTTCATCTTCAGCTAAAGCAATGCTAAAGCAGCTGCCACAGAAGAAAAGCTTTCACTTTTGCCCCAGAGCAACCAAATTTTTGGCGACATGTTCATGGTGGAATCTCTTTTTTGGGGACATCTCCTATATGATGTTGACAAAAGTGCATTTACTTTAATCTCTCGAGCAGCCCAACGATTTTCACGAGCTACACAATAGCTGTTGCGAAATCACTATGCTATCGGTCAACGCAATCAATAAACTTGTTAGAGAAAAGTTGAGCAACAAAAATTGACCGCATAAAGTAAGCAAGTTTTGATGATTAACAGCTTTAGAGTCCAAGTCACCAGAATCAGCCATGAAGACATGGAGTTTGATATGGTTGGCATCGATCCTTCTATTGCCAATGCATTTCGGAGGATCCTCTTGGCGAGGTGCATTTATCCATGTTTCGCTTCAAATTCAGAACGCATTCCTATTGATTTGTGACTTCAGTTATTGGGCCAATGCATCCATACGTCACCTTAACTTATATTATTTCAGTTATTGGGTCTACCATCTCTCCCATCACTTTGCCATCGAAAAGACGATTTGGCACATTATGAGGGATTTTTCTTGGGTGATGGTTGTGTTGCTTTATGCTCTTCACTATTACATTGACAAAAGTTCTTTTGCAGTTTGTTATTTTTATTAACGTATTAACAAATGTCTATACTTCTTTTAGCTATGCACAACCATTGATGGTCCAATTGAAAGAGAAAGTAAATTCCCTTCTTGTGCCATATACTTGGTGTAGAAAAGTCAAGCAAGCTACTTGTGTTGAACCTTCAAAACGGTTTCTTTTCTCTCCTCTATTTCTCTCCATTTATAGAGAGCTAGAGATAATGTCTATCATCTTGTGATTCCGTATATTTCGATTTTGTCTTTTACAGAAATCCTCCCTATATTTTTAGTAACCATTTGATGTCCATCCTTTTGTTTTGGCAAGAGTTGATCATCCAAGAAAATGCATCACAAAGAGAATAGTTGAGCATTTTGTTGAAATATGCAGAATTCAATTTGTATTATGGAAAAATCCTTAGTATTATGTATATCTAGGATTCCCTTAATTTATTTTCAGAATAAGAATATTGGCAAACACATTGATAACAGTGACACATACTCATTGGATATTTCTTGGTGAAGCAACACCTGTTTTGAAAATTAACAACTTAAAGTTTTAATTAGCATTCCTACAAGTTGCTAAGTTGATTATACGCCAATATAGTATTTATTTACCTCATTTTTCTTGATGTTGAAATATGAGTGCATATTTTTCTCGGATAACTTTTTGTTTTTGGAAACACCAGGAAGAAATTATTTTTATTTTGTTGATATGGTAATATTCATTTATTAATAAAATATGTGCTATTAATTTGTTGTCGATGATGGATTATATTTTATGGATACTTTAATGTCATGTACTTGTGAAGAGTACTTCACTATGGGAATTTCTTCAAGACTTCTAGAAGAGACATATTATGCTGTGAACCCTTCAAAAGTGCATTAAAAAGCTTGTTGTAATTCTTACTTCAAATTTTATCCTTACCAACTATAAATTGAATGGACTTGTCATCATAAATTATAAAGGTGATGGGAATTATGTTTGATAATTCAATTAACATAACACGCCCTTATTTATTACATGCTTGTTCCCATGCAATTTTCAAATGTAAATATTTGGAGAAATATCTGCTAAGTCAACTATAAGATATTATGTTATAATAAGTACTGCTATATTGTTAAGAATCTTTCAAAATCACGTAATAATCAACATTAAATTTATATTTACATAATTAATCATTTTGAAACAGTTATTTTCAAAATATGCATAAGAATTAGAAAAAAAAAAAAAACTAGTGTTTTGCTAATATTTGATGGTTGCTAATGTGACCATTACGCGAACATGCCATGTGGCTCAATCTTGTACGTGTTTTTTACCCATAGTTATTAACTTTACCTTCATCGTTGTTCTTTTACAAAGATATAGATAGTTTTGAGGTGATCGAATGAATTGCACAATATGTTTTCCAATTGCTATTTCTTTGAATTTTTTTAAGAACTATTATATAAATTTTTGCAAGCCCCATTTATGTAAGGTAATGACAAAACTGCCCTTTATTTTTTTCCCTTGTATTTACACCCGCTAATATTTTTCTTTTATGGCAAAAATGTATCATCTTTTTTTTAAGGGTTAATACTCTGAAAAAAAACTAGGTACACCCGTAACAAATTTACCCCAAATTATTTTTGATCCCCAAAAACTCCAAACCGGTATATCTTTGACAAATTTACCCCAAACCGGTACAGTTGTAACAAATTTACCGTTCGCTAGTTTTTATTAAATTTTACAATTAAATTATTAAGTTAAATGACATGTGACAGTTGATTGGTATACCAATTTGGAATTTTACGTTCCATTTGTCACAGTTTACAATTTTTGTGATTTTTTTTTGTGGTATTAATCTAATTTAGCGGAGGGTATATTTGTCACATGTGTACAATTTTGGGATTTTTTTTGCGGTCAAATAAATTAGTTAAGGGTAAATTTGTCATAAATGTACTAATTTAGGGTTTTTGTAGTCGGTCGGGATAAATTTGTCACAAATATACCAGTTTTGGGTTTTTCATGGTAAAAAAAATAGTTTGGGATAAATTTGTCATAGGTGTATCAGTTTTGGGTTTTTCAGGGTATTAACCCTTTTTTTAAAGAATATTTGTTGAAAATTCAGGCTTTGAAAGTTGGGAATTTTTTTTATTTTTATATACGCCCATATATATTATGAGGTCAATTTAGTTTGGGTTCATTGGCTAACATTCCATGTTAACATTCTAATATTAATATAACGTTTGAAAATAATCAGGCAAAGCATGTGAAAATGGTAGCGTAAATTAAAATTTCATAAAATATTTCCATATGGGAAAACATTTAGGATTCAATTGTAGGCCGTCTAGGTTGTTTAGTTGAGGGAGGAGTAAAGAGGAGGATATTCATCGTTGGAAACTACATCAATAAGAGATTATTAAAACCGACTCCTGATTGGTTAGCAATTTAGTTGAAGTCCCGTGGATGGTACTTTTCAAAAAGATGCTCCTCTTGATTAAAGTAAATTGGAAAGTAGGAACGCAAAAGAAATTCCTAATGAGTAATGATCAATAGTAAAAGAATGATATAAAACAGAAAAGTTCAATTCTATGAAAAAAAAAGGAGACATTGCATGAAGAGAAAAGGATATAAACTCCACCAATGGTTGCATTAAATAGCAAAGTCAAGTCAATTAGTAGCGGGGAGACCCAACTCTCAGAGAGAGAGAGAGAGAGAGAGAGAGAGAGAGAGAGCTTCTTTTTCTAGCAATAGCAAACTGTAGGAGCAGACTGCCAAGGATGAATGGGGAGAGAATGGTCCTAGCAAAGCTGAAACCGGTATCTGAGGTGGCATTTGTTATTCTCTTGCTTGTTTTAGCAGCTGAAGCAAAATCACCTTCTCAGAGTCTGGCCTTACCGGACTGTCAGCCAAATGTGGCAGTCTCACTGACATTCCGTTTCCTTTTGGAATCGGACGCAACTGCTTCTTGGCTCCCTTGTACGAGATCGATTGCCAGCGAACCCATAACAGCTATACTCCAGTACTTAAGAATTTCAGTGTGGTGGTGTTAAAGATCTCGCTACCACAAAGTCCATCCGACCCAGGCTTCATTAAGGTCTGGCAGCCGATATTCTACTCCCATCCTAATTGTACCACGAGCCAACAAAACGACACCCCGGTGGACTTAATGGACACTTCCGGCACTTTCTTTTACTCCCAGAGTAGAAATATTTTTGTTGCCGGAGGTTGTCACAGCATGGCCTTCATGGTCAGCACCGAGGCGGTCTTAGGATGCAACTCTTCCCGCGAATCCAAATCACCATCTTGCAGTAATGGTACCTCTTGTTGTGCTACTTCGATCCCTGATGGAATCGTCAGATACAGTGTAGAATTTAAGAATCTCGATGGCAAAGCCATAGCCACAGGGGATGCCGAATGCAGCTACGGCTTCTTGGTCGACAGAAAGTGGTGGAAATACAATCATTTATCCAGTTTACTACTACCGGCCGTTCCGGTGGTGCTCGAATGGGGGGTACCTGCTATTGGGCCTTATCGGTCGTGGTTAACAAACCGCCCAGACAGCTCCGGCACCTGCGATGAGGTCACGTGGCCTATTCATAATCCTCAATGTCATTGCAGTGAAGGCTATAGTGGGAATTTTTATCTTCCCCAGGGATGCCAAGGTGAGATTAGAACGTGCACTTCTAATTTATAACTTAGCCTTCATCTTTATCCAAAGCCGTGTGAGCTCTGATCCTACGAAAAGCCCGTGAATATAGCTCGAATAATTATGTTGTTCAAACCAGGTGATGGATGCTAACAAATTAGTAACACTGAAGAATCCAGACCGAATTTGATTGTTGAATATTTAGCCTGATATCATATATATTGAAACTGCTTGTTGTTTTTGCTTCTTTCTATTATATGATCCCATCCAGTATTTAATATCGAGCAGATATCGATGAGTGCAAAGATCCAAAATCTACTGTCCAGGGATCTGTGTGAATCGACCGGGGTCATACATTTGCATAGAAATTCAGGCCGTCGCCGTAATACGTACGTACACTACCTGCTTCTTTTCTGTCTATTTATTGCAATTTTATTTGCATGAACGCATAAAAAAGTATTATGTTTTCTACTCAATTTAGCGATACTTTCGTAATCCGTGCATTCGACTATGCTTTTAACTTAATTGTATTTTCCTAGTCTATGCATTTACCAAATTGATTGTATATTTGTTTCTCACCCATAAATTATGCACGATATTTTCGAATTCTTTTGTCGAGTGAATCCTCCTTTCCGTCTTTCTCTCTTCAAAGAATGAAGGCACTTGCTCAAATTGGTGGAAGCTAATTTATTGACGATGAAGGTGAAATTAGTTACGCTGAACCATAGAGTATATAAAAACATTCACAACATTATCCATGAGCAATTCCCGTTGACTCTTTTTGACACAGTTGGGGGCACGGCTATCGGACTCACAGTATCACTATTGCTTTCTTCGTGGTTGTACACCAAAAGAAGGCGGAAGGCAAAGCTCAAACAAATATTCTTCAAACGGAATGGCGGACTTTTGCTGCAACAATGCTTATCTTCTATTGAAGACAATCATGCAGAGAAAGGCAAGTTATTCACCTCAACGGAGTTAGACACGGCTACAGACCATTTTAACGAGAATCGAATATTGGGTCAAGGTGGTCAAGGAACTGTTTACAAGGGAATGTTGACGGATGGAATGATCATTGCAGTCAAGAAATTAAAATCTGTTGATACAGGACAAGTCGAACAGTTTATCAATGAGATTGTTATTCTCTCTCAAATCAATCACAGAAATGTGGTCAAACTGTTAGGATTCTGTTTGGAGAGTGAAATGCCTCTTTTGGTATATGAATTTATCCCCAATGGAACTCTTTATCAATATCTTCATGGTCCAGCTAGAGAATTTCCCGTCTCTTGGGAGGCGCGTCTAAGAATTGCCAATGAAGTTGCTGGGGCTCTCTCGTATTTGCACTTTGCTGTGGCCAAACCGGTGTATCATCGGGATATTAAGTCATCGAATATACTTTTGGACGAAAAATATCGAGCGAAAGTGGCAGATTTTGGAGCTTCTAAAGTAATTACCATCGACCAAACTCACTTGACCACAATGGTGAGAGGAACCTTTGGATACTTGGACCCGGAGTACTACCAAACAAGTCAATTTACAGACAAGAGCGATGTCTATAGCTTTGGAGTTGTCCTTGTCGAACTACTGGCCGGAGAAAAGCCAATTTCTCAACTAAGGGTGGAAGAGGGCAGAAATCTAGCTTCGTACTTCATCATTTCGATGGAGGAGAACTGCTTATTCGATGTTCTTGATAAGGAGGTATTAGACCATGGTGAAAAAGAAGAAATTATTGCAGTGTCTAATTTGGCGAAAAGATGCTTAAACCCTAATGGAAGGTACCGGCCTACAATGAAGGAAGTGGCGATGGAATTGGAGCGAGTACAATCACTACGGAATCCCACAATCATCAGGCAAAATGAAGAAGAGATTCATCGCGTTAGAACTGGATCTATCCATGCTTCGGGTGCGATTCCCATGTTGATGCAATCGGGAGCAGAAGTGGAGCTGACTTCAATGGAGGTGGATCAATCACTCTTATCGCCGAGATGAAGATGCATTCGGTTGTCTTGTCCAAATTTCTGTAATATGAGACATTACAATCTCTATATTTGCCTTTGCATGTGAGTTGCAGAATAATGTTGATTATGCTAAGAAGTGCCCAAAAACAATGTACTAAATTCATGAACCCTTTTGATTTACTCTTTGTATTTCTCATATCAGTGATGATTGAGAAAATTGTCTAAAAAGCCCTAAACCTATTGCTTAACTTATTAATTTTGTCAATTGAGTTTATTTAGCCAATTTTAAATGGAAATTCAATTGTCCTACATTGGATCAACTCAGTTGGCAAAACGTGAAAATATTTAGGACTCAATTGGCAAAATCATAAAAAATTTAAGACTGAACGGGTAAAAGTGCAATAGGTCTATTACTTTTTGGATAATTTTCCCAATGATGACTATATTATATCCTCTTAATTTCTTGTTAGTTTACTTTAGCTTTTCACTGGTATTTACTATTATAACAGAATACCCCTAATTAGTCGTTTTAGAAATATTCTATCTTTCTATGTTGTCGTATATGAATGCAAGTGCTTGGAACTTTTTCTGTGGGCACCCTTTTCTAAGCTGACTTGACTATGGCTAATGACAATAATTCTACAAGTCTCCAACATTATCTGTTGGGATAGCAGTCCTCAAAATATGTCAATCAATGATACATAATGACCCAAAAAAATGGAACTTTTTCTGTGGGCACCCTTTTCCTAGAAATGTAGTTTTTTTTCTTCATGAAATGACATATAAAATCAACTTTTACAAATCGAATCGAATTGATCTATTTCAACTCGGTCTGATATAGGGCACATATGCCAATGCCAAGATTAGAAGATTTTTGATGAATTATTCGTGACGTACTTGTTAAAAGTGCAAAACCCTTATCATTTGGACTGTCTGTTTAACCTCCAAAAATTCATATGTAAACACAACCATTGACCCTAACCGTTATCTCCGTAGGAACCAAAAAAGAAAAAGCCCCATCGATGAACTCTCGCCATCATCGTTTGTTTGTCCCTCGCCCACAATTCGAAGCGCAAAAGCCCGGATACGCGCCCAAGCGCGGGAACATGTCCGTAACCTTCCCTTTGGGCTCGGCCCGGCCCGGCCCGGCCCGATGCTTCCCCGACGAGCGGTTCGCGATCGTCTGCGGCCAGAGCACCGCCGTCCCAATTCTCCGGAACCGCCGCTTGCAGGTCCTCAACGTTTCCGTCCCGGCCTACTGCTCCATCAACCCCACCGCCGCGTTGGAGACCACCTACGACCTCCACAATGGCGCGGTCAAAGCCCACCTCCCGGTCGTCCGCCACCAATGCGGTGTCGCCGGGCCGTCTCCTCCTAACGTGAGATCGCGCGCTCCAGTGCCGGCAACTCCTTCGCCGTCGCCGGATGCAACAACCTCGCCGTGACGGCGGAGGCCGTCTCCACCGTAGTCGGATGCATCCTCCCGCTGCGACGGAGGAGGCCTCGGGAACTTCAGCGACTGTTCCGGCGTCGGCTGCTGCGGGACCTCGCTCCCGTCGGGGCTCCCGGCGTTGGGTGTGAAGTTCAAGCGGATCAGCGTCCCGACGCTGTCGCCGCCGGAGAGGAGTGCAGGCTCGCGTTCGGAATGGTTATCGTTTAACGACTCGAAGGATCTGAGGGTGCCGAGAGAGATGGAGTTCGTGCCTGGAGTGCTGGAGTGGGGGATTCGAAAGAGATGGTGAGTGGGATCGGATTGAGAGGAAGGGATTCGTATGGTTGCGAGTATTATGGCGAATCGATGCCGAGATTGTACAGGTGTTGTTGCAGGCCAGGTTACGTCGGGAATGCGTACCTTGCAGATTGTCAGGGTAAAGCTACTTTGATTGTTGATACATCGTGCGTCATTGAATCTACATTGTCTCCGATCGCTTGCAACTGATCTTCTGCTCCCTAGGCTGTTGCCAGGCGAAGATTACCCGTTATAAAGTTTGAAGACTTCATCATGAGATTTTGATTTTGCTTGGAATTGGAAAGTTTAGTGTTCCAACCCAGCGAAATAGAAGAGTATTTTCTGTTGAAGAGAGTTGATGTTTGAGTTGACTTGACTCCATCCCAGATATGCAAATTCCATTGTTCATGTGATAAAATTTCTTGGTTTGTAAGCGATTAGCTTTGTCTTTTTCAATGGTCCGGTTGAAACAATCAACGAAGGTTGCTGCGTAGAAGTTGCGGTGCAAAGGACCACTACTAGTAGAAGTATCTTGATGTATCTTCTGCAGACCAAACGACAATTTTGTGAATCATGTTGACAGCGTTCCCGTAGGCTTTTGCCCCAACCGATACATGGTTTTCAAGAGTTGGTCTTTCAGTTAACTTGTAAGACAACGAGGAGGATAGCTTATTTACAAAGTTTTAACTAGCCAGAGAATCGACATTCTGCTAAGCTACCTTTAAAAGATGTGGTCTTCTGTTGGCCTAAATTTTTGGTAGCAAAAATGATGTTGTCCTGTTAAGGCATGTTGACGAGTGACCAGAATTTTCACTGTCTTCCGTGAAGATGTCGACGTATGCAAAGATCCAGCACTGAACAATTGCCCTTGGATGTGTGAGAATTGGCCATGATCCTATGAATGTGTAGATCACGACTGGATGGTTAGATTTGTCGCTATCGGTATTCCATCACATACTAGAAACTTTTAAAATCCTTCTAGATGAATTAATATTACGTGTGCATCATGTTGAAGGATGTTCTGTATAGTCTTTCAAAAGGTGCATTGCATCTTGTCATGTAAATAGAACAAAATTCTGGCACTCTGCAATGGACAACAGGAGACCAAGGAAAACGTAGGCTCTTTGCTTGAGACGAGGATGGTATTATTTGTGATTTTGTGCATTGCTCAAAATGATAAAATAGTTGAGCACTAAAATTAATCGATCAGAAGGAACAGTTTTCACAAAAATCTTTAAACTTTTGACCATAATGAAATGTAAAACGGCTTTTTTATTGCATAATGGACTCTAAATTTGGGCGAGTGAATATTTTGACTGATGGGTTTTTTTTTTTTTTTTTTTTTTCCTTCAAAATAAGGCATAGGCGTGGGCCTTGTTGCAGTAGCTTTGCTTGTTCTTCTATGGAGGTTATGCAGAGTAATGAAGAGGAGGAAGAGGCGAAAGTAAAAGGAAAGATTCCTAGAGCGAAATGGTATATTACTGAAACAGCAACTTTCTTCCAGTGAAGGCGGCAATCGTGTAGGGAAAGGAGAACTGTTCAACTCTAACCAACAATTTTAGTGAGGCAAGGTTACTGGGACAAGGTGATCAAGGAACCATTTGCACGGGAATGCTGGAGGAGGGAAGAATTGTTGCCGTAAGAAATCTAGTGGAACAGTCGCCAAATGTGCAGAAAGTGGAATAGTTCATTAATGAACCGATCATCCTGTGGCAGGTTAATTTTGAAATGTGGTCAAGTTCTTGGGGTATTGTCTTGAGATGCAACTACCCCTTACTTGTCCATGAATTTATCCTCAACAAGACACTTAGTCACTATCTCCATGACCCAAAGAAAGAGCTGTGTTTTCATGGGAGATACGCTTTAGAATTGCTGCTGAAGTTGCCGGGGCTCTCTCTTACTTGCATTCTTCTGCATCAATACCGATTTACCATCAAGACATCAAGTCCACAAATATAATGCTGGACGAGAAGTACAGGGAAAAGATAGAGGACTTTGGGATTTCCAAATTTGTTGCCATAGACCAAACCCACACGATGACGCAAGTGTGAGGAACATTTGGGTACCTTGATCCAGAATACTTCTGATCATGTCAGTTTACCAACAAAAGTGATGTTTACAGTTCTAGTGTCGTCCTTGTGGAGCTTTTGACCGGTCAAAAGCCAATCTCCATGGTTAGGCCCGAAGAGTACAGAGGTTTGGCAAACTTCCATGGAGGAGAACCATTTAGTTGATATTCTTGATTCTGACGTCTCGAAGCAAGGTAAGGAAGAAGAGATCATGGCAGTTGTTTTCCTTGCAAAGAGATGCTTAGACCTCAAGGGGAAGAGACGACCATCAATGAAGGAAGTAGCTATAGAGCTGCAGAGGATAAGAATGTTGCAAAATCCTTCCTGTGGTGTACAAAACCACAGCGACATAGACTTTTCAAGCAACAGCGTTGACTGGGATGATGTTTGGACATCCATGAGGTCAGATCTAGACGTGGATCTGATATCTTTTCCGGATGTTCATCCCCTTCTAGATATTGAATCTTGGCGAGGAATCATCCCACCAATGCGCAGGTGGGCTGCAGCCCTAGATTGTCCTTTTCCTGGCGTTAAGGTCGTTATTGTTAGTTTTTAGGAAGAAATAAAGTTGTAGTATTGGTTGAAATTAGAGATTCACATGCATTCCATTGATTAGGAATCTTCTTTTCTTCGGATGTCCTATCCTTGTCTAATGAGGTGAAATTTACGTGCTGAAAAGTAAGGGCCAGCTTGTACTTGATCCGAAGAATAGATTCCTGGTATTTGCCATTTTCGGGGACATCTGTTTTCTCATCTGTCTTTTGCTTTTCCCTCTGATATGGCACTCAATTCCTAGCTTCTTAAGGTAAAGTTTAGGTCAATTGCCACTGTCACTGGGTCATCCATGGTGTTTTGTTTTCCACGCGGGCTTCTCCTCCTCACTTTTCCAAGACTTCAGCCTTTTCTTTTTGTCAACATTAAGAACAGAGAATACTATATACATAACGTCAGTCATCATCTACTCAGAAGTTATCTGAATTTTCGTTAGAAAAGAATCAAGTACTTCAAATATCGGTAATCTTGTATCTTGCCCCATGGAACTCACCCATTCAAGTCTCCTCCTCTTGCAGCGGAGCAAGAAGTTCTTAATATATTGGCGGACTGATGTTGAAAACTCCAGAGTGTCTTAGCCACAACTTATTTAATTTCTTTTGTCAATCTTCTATCTGTCCAGCAAAAGACATCTGGCTCAAGCTCTGAAGGCTAAACAACCATTTGACTAGTCCAATCTTGTAATCTAACTCTGTTGTTTGCTGCCCAAATCCCATCTTCGAGCTCATAACTGCACAAGTATTATATGTAGTCCCTCCCTTCTATATGATGGTGCGGTAGAAGTAACTCATGTATGTGCCTTTGGCAAGAGTGGTCCCTTGGCAATTCCACCCCATTTTCTTGCTGACATTCCTACTGCACAACGCACCAGCACAACCCATGGCGCCTCTAGCAAAGCCCCGTTGCTCCCAGTGCCGTGGAAACGTTGCCATTCCTTTCCCATTTGGAATAGGAGAAAACTGTTATCTCTACAGTTGGTTCCAGATCAAAGGCGAGTTTGAGCGCCCGTTCCTGGCAAGCGTGGGCTTGGACGTCCTGCAGGTCACTCTGGCGACTTATGAAAAAGAACAAGACATCATTCGCGAAAAATAAGGCATCGTTCGCGTCCAATCTCCGATCATATACTCGAACTGCAGCGGTGTGGGAAATACCAAAGCTTCTGTTAGCTTGGAAGGAAGTTCATTTGTGTTCTCTCAGGTCAAGAACAGCTTAATTCCTTTTTTCCGTTAATTTTGTTTCTCGGATATGTCCTCTTCACTTTTTGAATTACATCGTGTAAATAAGACCTGCTACTTTTAAGAGATCGCAACCTTTTTTTTTTCTTTTCCCAAAATATCCTTGATTTATTATTTTGTCAATATCATAAACGATCTTACATTCTTACTCTGATCGGGTTTCAAGATTAAGTCCATTTGCATGTAAGAAGAAAAGAGAAATATGCACTTTCAATCGTCCATCCATGCTTAGATGATACTATTTTATTAAATCATCGAACACCGATACTAAGCTCTTAGAGAGTGTCCATGCTTCCTAGCTCTTAACAAAACATGATTGCTCCCAATATTCTATAGATGAACAAATGCAAAGATTAAGAACTCCATACTAATAAATCTCTCCAAATTAGTATAAACAATCTTACAAAGATTTCAAATCTCGCAATATTTTCCCTCATTTAAGTATAAACTTAAGTGGCTGGCAGCACAAACCAAGTCGACGGGAGAAGCGGCAGTTGTAATCCCGAATCTGTTCTTTCTCTGATCGGGTATTAGGACTAGGTCCATTTGCATGTAAGAAGAAAAGAGCAATATGCACTTCCAATCGACTGTTAGAACAAGAATGAATCGTGACTTTGGAGTTCCCGAAACAACAAAAAGAATGGATTCCTTTCATCCAGGAAAGGAGAAGGCGTCTATGCAATTGATGTCACACCCCAAAAACTACAAAGAATGGGGATGACACGGCCGTCCTTTTTACAAAGGACGCAGCTTCAAACACAACCAACAAACTGATATTAACTTATATTTATAAATATCAGATAAACCTTCAAATTGATTGCAACATCAGAGTTTCTATAATCCATCAAAAAGAGAAAAGAGATATACGTTTAAAACTCAGACGATCCAACCACTAGTAAGGATCATTTTGCACCACTTCCTTAAACCATACCAAAAACAAAATAGAACTCCCCAAAAGTTTCCCACGACGGCGCACTCGCTCTATTCGCCACTAGCTGAGGAACCTGAAAAGATCAAAGGAGGAATGGGATGAGCAACCACAGCTCAATGAGTAGTACATATCTTCTAAGCAGATCAAACAACCACTATGCATGTATACAAAGCAATACCAAATTTCATAACACCAATTCAATATATAAAATACATATCGAATCATATAAACGTTATTTCTTATCATCAAAAATTTATACTAATATGGAAAACTCATTTGAATCGCCATCAAAAGTCAAGTATCAATGATCGAATCCATTGAATAATCTCCATCAAAAACACATATCAATGGTCTATCCATTGATCAATCTTTTGCTCAATAACTAACCATGGTCACGACACAACGCCTTGTGACAAGGCGACCAAGATTCTCCCCTTGGTAAGGTCTCCACCTACAAAGCCGGTGGCTAGGCCTAGAAGGATATCCTAAACCTGGTATGCATACCCAAAAAACCCCTCACTGGGTTCACAATCATATTGAGCATAAATGACCATTCTCCAATACCAGAAATTCAATCCAAAAATCAATATCTTAAACCAAACAAATAATATTTTGCAACATAGCCCATCATCCATTTCATATCCGTTTCTCAAATCATCATAAACCTTTTTATAAATCAGTCACAAAGCAATTTCATATATGTTTCTCCACAAACCTTGTATAATGTGCTTTTCAAAGATTCACAATCAACCAAAGGATAGCAATTGCTCGATCTGGCTTTTATGCAATAAAAATGCTCTTCTTGATTCAATATATATACATACATACTTCAAGACATGATTTTATAAAACCAAATAAGATATAGTACCACTCACCTTGTCGTTTACGATCAAACGACAAACGATACTTGTATCGTCGAACTCAAGGCCCTATCAAATAACCGAAGAATAATGTTAAAATCTAATAAAATTCTATCTCGACTACAAAATGACTCAGTTACGCCTTAACCCTAACAAAAGGACTTCTGTGCGCTAACAAGTCGCATAACCAAAGCGATTGTTTAAGCCATTCGCAACATGAAGTTTAAGCGCAAAACTTGATTGAGCCTTAACTTTCTCTTCCGAACCCCGATCTGAACGTAGTTATAGTCAATAGAGAGCCCTTGACACATATTACAAGAATCCCAAATTGGCCATCCCAAAATCAAGCCGAAAAATGACAAAAATACGGCCCAAAGCTGCTGGACGCGTACTATTCACTGCACACGGGCAACTTTGAAATTTTGTTTCGAACAAACCATAAGCTCAAATCACAATCCGTAAAATCTCATGGCTCCACAACACCCTAAACTATCATTCCTACAAAAATACGTGGCTCAACGACTCCAAAATCGGACTTCGCCGCTCGATTTTCCAAAAATTCCGAATTTGAGTTCCAAATTCAAAAATTACTTCAATTGGATGAATGAGGGGCTTGATCTCTTACCGGGTTATGGAGTCGAGTCGGCTTGGCCAGGCATCCGAGGCGTGCACGTGCCAAAACTTCTTTCCTTTCTTCCCCTTTCTCTTCTTCTTCTTCTCCTTCTTTTTCTTATCTTTTTGGTCGAGGAAACTCTCAGTTTCTGTTTAGCCGAACCCTCCCCCCTCTCCTTTTTGCTTTAATGACTTTTCGGTTTCTTTTTCAGTTTCTTCTTTTGGGGCATTTGCAACTTCTTTTGCTATTACTTCTTTTGGGGCCCACTAGCCTAATGTTACAATTGAGTACATGATTTCAACCTTCGCCAAGCAGACGAACAAGAAAGGAACGCAGGAATGCCCGCAAGCATAGTGCAGTGCGTACATTTGCGTGTGTGTAGATCAGTTCTATCTCTTGCCAAATAAGTAAAACTATCTCAAATAGGACAGAGAAGATAGGATTTATTTTTTCACAGTTACAGTAGATATTGATCCGATCCTGTCCTTCTACTGTAACATGTATTCTGTTGTATGCGTCAATGACCACTATAACCCCATCCTCAAAAATGGGAACTTAGACCGGGAGCCTTGTACATCCATGTGCAAGCAAGCCTCTCGTTAGAGAGAGACTCAGGAGAACTTGAAAGACAGTCTCCTTAATGATGGGAACCAGACCTAGAGTTAACTCTTCAGGAACAAGATCTAAAAAACCAAACTGAGGTCCAAATATAGAGATCAGCATACTTGGAGAGAAGAAAGGTAATGATAACTGTCTTCCTCATAGATTATTGATAATCGTAGTCCGAAATTAGTAAGAACTATGATTCATCTTCTAGAACTTCTGTCCTTCCACAGATGCATCTGCATATGCAAGATGGAAAAGGCCCTTGAGATTCAGGACTCATACTGTTAACTGATGCTAAGCCTAGGCTAAAATGTCCAAGAGATCTCCACAAAAAGGTTTGTAGCAGCAGCTTGGCTTTGAGGAGCAGACAAGAAGTATTGAAAACGAGGCAGATTGGAATGCACTGACACAATAAACTGGTTTCAGAATCTAATACTCAGAGGTTACTCCACCTTCACGTAAACTATCACATAGTCACAGAGAGCATCCGACATACAACATCGATGATGGTTTTAATTGGTGATGGGCTTAAGGCCCGTCCGCCCATGCTGGGCCCAAAAGGCCCGGCCCACGGTAATAGGGCCTGTGGATGGGGGAAGGTATAAAAGGGAGGAGAGAGAGAGATGACAATGGTTGGAACAATGAACGTACGTTCCTCTCCCTCTCTCCCTCCAACAAGAACAAGACGCTTAAGGCGACGCCGGTTTCCCTTTTCAAGGCGAATTGACATCATCGGATCAGAATTTCTTCCTCGATCTTCGGCATTGGTGTCTAATATGTGGCTAACAAGGTACGCTTAATTCCGTGGTGTGCTTTACGATCGGTGATACGTGTTTTTCCCGGGCTTCGTCTTCCGCATTGATTTAGGGGTTCGATTTAGTGTCGAATCTGATTTTCGGGGATCCGTTATTCCCAACATTGGTATCAGAGCCCTAGTTCACGTTTTCCCGACCTGTTTGATGCTTTTTGATTGATTTTCGCGAAAATTTTCGGCCATACGAATCGGGACGAAATCCCGACACCCGAGCGCTGTTCGGCCATTTTTCTGAGTTTTCGTAAGTCAAAATCGAATTCTGAAGGCACTGGGTGAAAGTGGTCGTCGAGGTGAGTCCGTCGACATGTCGTGCGCCGCCGGGCGATGCCGCACGCGCCCACACACGCGGCCGAAGGCGATGTGTGTGGGCGCGACGCGCCCGGAAGCGCTGGCTCGCCCAGCGCGTGTGCCACACGCGCCGGTGACGAACTGGCACGTGGGCGCCGGCGGCCGGTCAGCGGACCGACGCGTGCTGACGTCACCCAACGGTCGGTACCACCGGGGTGACGTCATTGATGACGTCGCAATGACGCCGGTTGGCCGGGCGGTCACCAGCCGGCGACCCGACCCGACCCGAACCACGGACGCCCGCACGCGCGCACGTGCGGGCTAACGGCCGCGTGACGTCAGCCCGCGCACGCGCGTGGCACGTGCCGGCGACGTCACGCAGACGTCGCCCGCGCACGCGCGCGGCACGTGCGGGCGGTTCGAGCGAACCGGCCCGACCGGCCCGACGACTTGACCGTTGACCGTTGACTTTGACCGTTGACCCGAAAAAAAAAAAATAAAATAAAAAAAAAGGAATTTGTTTCTTTTTCAATTATGTCTGTGTGGGTTAGAGGTAATCCATTTTTTATTCTGCATTTGTTGCATGAATCATGGAAAATTATGTATTTTCCATTTTGTTTATTATGGATTAAAAGTGATCCATTTTAGTTTTGCATTTGTTGCGGGAATTATGATGCGTTATGCACGGATACCGCAATCCCGAGAACGGACGAAGGAAGAGCTAGACGAAAAGGCCGATGAAAGAGTTAGCTGATTATTGGTGGCTTGATGGTGATTTAGTATCACACATGGTCAAGGTCAATCAGATGATACAGAAAATTATCTGGAATGGTTATCTTATGCCGGACTTTGAGAAGGTGCCGGCTTTGATGAACACTCTTCCACCTGAATGGCAAGCAATGTTAGATCGGCTATGGGAGGTCAACGTGGTCCCGGATTACAGGGGGTTAGTGGAAGCTTTTGTAAGAGAGTACTATAGGATTGAGTTGGCCAAAACTTCAACCCTTAGATTGAGCGCCACATGGCGCAGAGTGAATGCGCCTTGGTGGCGACATGAGAGCTCTCCAAAAATTTTTCCATGGTTGGCAAATGTGCCTTCAAAAATTTCTCAGATAATTTGACTGATAGATTAGAAGGGACTTTCCTATTTATTTCTTAGATTAGTTTGAGATGTTTTTTAGTGTTGAATATCTCTTTCTATGTTGATATTTCTTTTTGGATATATTACTTAGTGTAATGGATTGTTATATTAATTGAAAGCATTATTATTTTAATTGGATGTCAATTATATGTTGCTTTCTATTAATTGCTGATTGCTGTGGGTAGTTAGTGTGGGTAGTTCATAGAAGTTTTTGTAACTTCACAGAATTTATTTTGCATAAGACAATTATATTAATAATAGTTTTAAGTTAGGATTTTTGGAGGATGATTGGAAACGTAGTGACCTTCTGATTCTGAAACCTTACTTGAAATTATTCATTGATATGATGGGTCTGTGCAAAGTTGATGCATAAATGATAGGCATTAATTATTCGTGCATATATGTCTGATGTGTTCAGATTGATGGATTCAGAAACTAATAACGTAATTGCTGATGTGAACGGCAACAACTGTGAAATATTGAATATGAAGATTCAATATGTGCTGGAAAAGCAAGAAGCACTAGAAGCTCTTGACCATGTTATGGAAGATCTTGAGGATGATGTGCGCCACCTTGAGCTGGTAGAGGACCGCTTAACGGCATGTGAGCTGAAAATAGAAATTTGCAATGCTGGTTCTAGCTTAGAAAGGGCTTTGAGCTCTAAGCGCAAGCGTATTGATTCGTTCAATATGTGGGAATGCAAAGGATCAAGTCCTTATTACAAGAGATCAAGAGTTAACCAACACAAGAGAGGAAAACGTCCTCAAGTGAAGAAAATGTCAAGGGTGAGGTGTTACAATTGTGACAAGAAAGGTCACTATGCTCGCGATTGTTGTGAGCTAAAAAAGGTAAACACCTCTTGTACATTTGAGAACTTTACTTTTGTGTCAAGTTCTGCATTATTAGCTTAATCCAATCCTTTGTTGACTGTAGATTCAGGAGCGACAGACCATGTAGCGAATGATAGAGAATCATTCGTGGAATTTCGACGATACCGACTGGAATTAAGTGGATCTATGTGGGATATAACTCCAGAAATGAAGTTAAAGGGATTGGCACCTGCCAATTGAACATGCGTGGTGGACGCATCTTGTTCCTACATGACGTTCCATATGCTCTAGAGATTCGTCGAAATTTAACGTCTGTTTTGGTGTTGGTTAAACTTGTTTTTTATATGAACTTCCATAATAGAGGTGTAGATTTGTATTTGGATACAAACTACTATAGTTGTGGTCACTTTCTGGATGGTTTCATTGTACTATATGTTGACTGTGGTGATGTCAATATTTTTTATTCATTTATTTCACGTCTCCTAATTCATATGATAATGATGTGATTATGTGGCATGCTAGACTTGGTCATATTGGCCAACAACGTATGAATAGACTAGCCAAAAATGGCTTGTTGGGCAACATTGAAAAAGTCGATTTGCCCAGATGTTAGCATTGCCTAGTAGGGAAAACGATAAGGAAACCATTTGGAAAATGTAAAAGAGCTTAATTTCCTCTGCATTTAATCCATTCTGACGTCTGTGGTTCAATGAATGTGAGATGAAGGCATGTGGCTGTTTACTTCATCACTTTTATAGATGATTATACTCGATTCGGATATGTCTATTTGATTTCTCATAAATCTGAAGCATTATGTTGTTTCAAAAGGTTTATGAACTTGGTAGAAAATCAATTAGACAAGAAAATAAAAGCATTGAGATCCGATCGAGGTCGAGAATATTTATTTGATGAGTTCAGAAAATAATGTGATGAAAAGGAATAGAAATACAGTTGTCTATTCCATATACTCCTCAACAAAATGGTGTTGTAGAGAAAAAAAACAGAACTCTACTGGAAATGGTTAGGTCCATGATGGCGCATGCTAACTTACATATCACTTTTTGGAGTGATGCGTTGTTAACTGCTGCCTATATACTTAACTGGGTGCCTTCCTAATCAGTTAGTTCCACTCCATATGAGTTATGGACAAGTAGAAAATCGGACTTAAGTTTTCTTAAGCCATGGGATTGTACTGTCTATACTCATGAGTCCTCTCACAAGTTTGGGAAATTGGGTCCTAAAGGAAATAAGAGTATTTTAATGAGATGCTCCGAACACTCGAAAGGGTATGTGTTCGTAGGTGAGCAGGAAAGTGGGAGTATAACTGAATTTGAATCGCGGGATGTCACATTCTTAGTGGATGAATTTCCTAAGAATGACGAAATAGGGGAAGATTACCCCTATTTGAAACCTTGGATCAAGATAATGATATTAGTGGAGTTCGTCCAAGTGGGAGTAATATGAGAAGTGATGAATTGAATTCAACTCATTCTCAATTACAACCACATGATGAGATGATATCGTCATTATCTAATCCGAGTGGGAGCATAATGGGGAATGATGTGCTAAGTGTACATTCTCCCATATAGCGAACAAGTTGCCAAAGTATTCCCCGTCGACGTTTCGACATTGAAGATGAAACTTTTATGGTTGCTCCACAAGATGAGGATGAGCCAAGAAATATTAATGAGGCTCTGAATTGCCTCAGTAAGGAAAAATGGATTAATGCAATGAAAGAGGAGATGGAGTCAATGAAGTCAAACCAAGTCTGGGAACTGGTTGATCTTCCAAAAGGACACAAAGCTATTGGGAACAAGTGGGTTCTCAAAATAAAGCGAAAGGTTGATGGCTCAATAGGAAGGCATAAGGCTCGCCTTGTGGCGAATGGGTATAATCAACAGGAAAATATTGATTATGAAGATACATTTTCTCCTGTAGTGAGATTTACCTTGATTCGCATAATTCTGGCAATAGTGTTTAGTATGGATCTTGAGTTACATCAAATGGATGTAAAGACTGCTTTCCTCAATGGAGAATTAGAGGAAGAAATATATATGGAACAACCTGCTGGTTTCATAGTGAAAGGCCAAGAAGAAAAGGTATGTCGACTTTAGGGGTCGATATATGGCCTTAAGCAGTCGTCAAGACAATGGTATATATGTTTTCATAATGCCATAATGGCATATGACTTTACAATGATAGAAAAGGATCATTGTATATATATATCAAAAGATCCAATGATCAATTTTTGATCATATCATTATATGTTTATGATATACTAATTGCCGGAAGTAATATTGAGTTTGTTAATAATGTCAAGAGTTGGTTGTCTTCCAATTTTGAATTGAAGGATATGGGATTGTAAACCCATTGACACTCCTATTGCAAAAGGTGAAGGATTGAGCCATAGACTGTGTCCAATGACTCCACAAGAGAATGAAGAAATGAAACATGTTCCTTATGCTAGTGCTGTTGGGAGCTTGATGTACGCTATGATGTGTACAAGACTTGACATATGTTATGCAGTTGGAATGGTGAGTAGATACCAATCCAACCCAGGTCAAGCACGTTTGAAAGCCATTAAGAGAATACTAAGGTATCTAAAAGGAACTGATGATCATACGTTGAGTTATTAAGGAAAGGATCTACGACTCTAAGGCTATTCTGATGTTGATTGGGGAGGAGATTTAAATGAAAGAAAATCTACCTCTGGATTTGTTTTCTTACCGAATAATGGCACCATATGTTGGAGCAGTAAGAAACAAAAGTGTATAGCCTTGTCCACGATGGAAACTGAGTTTGTGGCATTATCAGCAGCAATAAAAGAAGATGTTTGGCTTAAGAGATTATTGGATCATTTAGGTGTTATTTGAAGTGCTGCAGATTCATTGTTAGTTAACTGTAATAACCAAGCAGCAAAAGCGTACACTAAAGATCCAAAATATCATGTCAAGACCAAACATATAGATACCAAGTATACTTTCGTCAAAGATATGATTGCACGAAAAGATGTGAACTTAGAGTACATACTACGCATAGAATGGTAGCAGATCCTATGAAAAAGCCAATACCTAGAGATGTGTTTTGTGGCCATATGAAATATCTAGGATTGCGTAGAGGATGATGTACTAGATTATAATTTCCCTAAAGTGTTCACATTTGATGAATTTGTGTTTTTCATCATTAATGCCTATGAATCTTTGTTTGATCTTTATGCATCTTAATGCTTAGTGTATTATTTTAAGTTGAGAAAGTATGTCGGACAGATATAAGATTAGCCCACTCACACGGGTAATCGCATCTATTTACTGTGTGATAAATAGAGATGAGACTGTTTTTAAGCTTATTATCTAGGTGATAATCGAGAGCTCAAGCTTAAAATACGTATGTCGCCTTAATGGGTGTTAAGATGAGGACATAATACTTACTATGTCCGAAAGTAAAATAACCACATATTTTACTTTATCTGTTTATGATGCCGATGTGAGTTCGATGAATTTTATGATTGAGTAGATACGTGAACTCAAGTTAGACATTGGGTATGTCTGAACTATCATATGTACGGTATTGAAAGTGTAGACATACGCTCCATGGGAAAGGAGTTAATACCGTAATACGTATTTCATACTACGTATGCATGAGACGACCAATAAGAGTGGCAAAAAGTTTGATCTCAACTTTTTATGATGTGTGAGAGACTCTTGAGGAAAAGAGTTCCTCAATTTTTTTTGTCCCCTCATGACTCTTACTTATTCTCAAGATTTCTATTTAGTGTTTGCTATCTTAGGTGTTGCCAATGGTCATGAGTTGATTCGATCTAATGGGGCATTTCTAGAAAAGCAAGCTGAACTGAAATTGAGAGTTTGAAGGAAAGAGGAAGATCGATTTTGGAGAATCACATTGTAGTTTTGTATTCACCGGTTAACCAATTATGACTGTCTTTGGGATAATCATAATTATGAATACAATATATATATATATATATATATATATATATATATATATATATATATCATTGTTTAAAAAAGATTAAGAGATATATAAATGTGATCAATCGATCTAGGGTACTGCATACTAAATCTACTCGGAGTGTGACGCCCATTATAAGCTGTTATATATTCCTAACAGATGTATAGTAACGAGCTCTCAAAGTATGCTGGTCGCACGGATTATTCACCGGTATGAATGTTGAAGAGAGGTAAAGAGAATCCTCTGTTCGGCCCACCATGTGCGAGTGGGAGATGATGGTTTTAATTGGTGATGGGCTTAAGGCCGTCCGCCCATGCCGGGCCCAAAAGACCCGGCCCATGGGAATAGGGTCTGTGGATGGGGAAGGTATAAAAGGGAGGAGAGAGAGAGATGACAATGGTTGGAACAATGAACGTACGTTCCTCTCCCTCTCTCCCTCCAACAAGAACATTACGCTTAAGGCGACGCCGGTTTCCCTTTTCAAGGCGAATTGACATCATCGGATCAGAATTTCTTCCTCGATCTTCGGCATTGGTGTCTAATCTGTGGCTAACAAGGTACGCTCAATTCCGTGGTGTGCTTTACGATCGGTGATACGTGTTTTTCCCGGGCTTCGTCTTCCGCATTGATTTAGGGGTTCGATTTAGTGTCGAATCTGATTTTCGGGGATCCGTTATTCCCAACAATCGAGATGGGGAAGGAGAAAACAAATCATTTTCTGGAAACAAGCTGCTCAAATGATTAAATTATACAGGCTTAGCAAGAATCTGAATTTTTTTTTTACAGGCGCGTGACCTCATTTGTCACCCACCCTCATTTTTTTACAATGAAATACGCGGATTTTCATTTTTTTTTTTGTTCCTGACATCTTTAAAACCATGCAACCATCAATGTGGATAATCACATAATACTGTTCCATAACTTTGAACATATAAAATACTTCTTCGTTTTCGGATTTTGAAGGCAAACAGAAATTTATTTAGAAGCTTCGAGACAGACTGAATTTATACCCCCATACATATATATTTGCTGCTAAGATAATTTGTGGAAAAATCAATCTCACCCGACACCTTTTGATAAGAATCAGCCAATGGATGTAGGATTATCTGTTTATGCGGGTTTTCGTCAACGAGCACATTTACACCCTGGTCCTTCTCTATTGTTCACATTTATTATCCACAAAATAATTGGTGCTTAGCATTAATGTAGGACGGCTATTTACACTTTTCAGAAACGTTTTCGAAAAACAATGTGGAAATAACATTCTCTTTGTTGCCAATGTATTACTTTTCTACCATATTTTGTGTGGCAAGGACTTTGGGACAATATTTAAAGAGCTGGATGATTACAAAATTGTTAGTCAAACTGGAATGATTTTTATTTTATTTTTATTTTGTTAATGTCCTGCTAGATATCATGAAGATAACTTATGTTACCAATCTGCACTTACACAAAATTAACTAATTGAATTGAGTTCACTTACATGCTGAAAAAAAGAAGACATTTTGGAGAAAAGTAATCCTAGTATTTCTTTGCGTTGAAGCAAAATTGTTAAGAAACTCAATAATCATGGGTTTGTCATATTACAACGATGGAAGTGTGTTGTAGCCGACTAACATCATATTTTGTTCTTCGGATTATGTATCAAGCCTATAAGTTTTCTTGGTATGAGAACCACTGTTCCCGACAACCAAATTGTACCAAAAGCACATTCGTGCACCTCGGTGTACACCCAAATAAATCCATCTGCGCCGCTCAATAGTGTTTACTCAATACGCGCAAGTCTCATATGAGGAAGTATCTAGTTGAGTTTATTCCACAATGGTCATATTCGGACACCAACGACATCGGCCGTGTTGCCCAGTCGAGGCTTTTTCATGGAGGTGGCTTTCTTTCAATGCCAGCCTCATAGGACGTGTCACTCAATAACTATTTTCACAAGCTAGACATCTAGTTCGCTTGATGCTACAACACCGGCTGTATTGGTAGTCACTCAATTACTCTTTCCCAAGCTAGCTGCATTGGCCTCTTGCTGCTACCCCTTCAAGTCTTGACTTTTTCACTGCTCGTTTACGGAGTCCGACACTACCACTAGAGTCGCTGTCCTCACGCCAGCTAGATATGGAAGTTTCGCCACAAACAACCACCAGACGCCTTGTCTCGGCCACTTGACACGGTTTAGATTTGTATTCAAAATTAAGTTAATATCTTTTATGCACCTTGAATTCGTGGGGATATTAGAGAGAATAAAAGCTGTACACATATGAGCCTTTGTGGACCATATTTGTTAAAGATAACTCACCAGGTCCTCCAACTGGCAGAAAGCTCTGAAAAACTGTTCTCAGAAAGGTTGAACTGAAGGACAGAGACATAAAGAAACGCCAAAGCATCAACCACAGAGCAAAAGCTTTTCACTCTTCAGACAGCAACAAATTTTTGACGGCATCTTCGTAGTGGAATCGCTTTTTGGGGGCATCTCGGTACTGATATTGATGAAGTGCATTTGCCTCGAATCTCTCGAGCTACTACATGACGCTGCACTGATTTTCACGAGCTTCGCAACACTCGTTGCCAGACCATGCTGGTCGTCGAGCATCGCAATAAATTAAAGCGACCACTACAAATTACGAAGCAAAGCTAACAAACCTCGCCGTTTATTTTCTCACTATTTAAAGATATATCTTGAGAAGTAGAGACCGCAGTCCTTCATCTTCTGATCGCGACTTTGGTAAACTGGAAAGCGACTTTCCAGGGGCGCCATTATTTGGTTGGGAGGAATGAGTAGAATGGACGATTCGTAGAAGATATTAATAAGAACGGTCGCTAGAAGAGGGAACTGGTAGTTAGAAGACCCGCGAAAGCGTGGAAAACGGTCGTCAGAACGCCTCCGAAGGCATGCTCGTGGTGACTTCTAGCGACCAAACGGTCGCTCCTATCGTCATTATCGACCAAAGATATTTATCTTTTGTTGATGATGGATATTTGTGAAGAATACTTCATTTTGAGAATTTCTTCAAGACTTGTAGAAGAGATAAACTATGTTGAGACCCCTTCAAAAGTTCATTAAAAAAACTCATTGCAACTCTTAGTTCGAAGTTTATCCTTGCCAACCATAAATTGATTGGAATTAGAAGTATCATCATGAACTACAAAAGTGATGGAAATTATCTTTGATATTTCAATTTAAAAGAACATGCCCTTAGTATTTTATTATTACGTGCTTGTTCATGTGCAATTTTCAAATGTAAATATTTGAAGAAATATCTCCTAGGTCAAATACAAGATATGTTATAATAGGTATCCCTACATTATTAAAAATCTTTCAAAATCGCATAATAATCCTCAATAAAATATATATGCATAAATAATCTTTTTTAAACAGTTAATTTCAAAATATGTGTAAATATTAGAAAGATTTGATTTTTGCTAATGTGACCGTTGAAAAGCAAACTAATGGATAAAGCTTTGCACATGCGACCTCAATTCCCTGCGAGTTTTACCCACTGTAATTAACTTTGTGTTCATGGTTTTACTTTCACAGAGATATCGATAATTTTTTAGGTGATCACATGAATTGCATGATATATTTTCTGATTGCCTTTTTTATGGGAAAAAATGTTGAGAACTATTATATAGAGTTTTACAAATCCCAGTTATGTGATACAATGACAAAAGTGCCCGTCAAATTTGATTTTTTCGTCTTTTAATTACATCCACTAATATTTTTCTGAGGCAAAAATGTATCATTTTTATTTTTTAAGAAGATTTGTTGAAAGGCTTTAAAATTTGGGGAAAAAATATATATATGCGCCCTTATGTATCATGAGATCAATTTGGTTTTGGTTCAATGGCTGATACTCCATGTTGAAATTCCAATATTAATATAACATTTAACATTTGAAAATAATTAGGCAAAGCACGCGAAAAATTCCTAATGAGTAATGATCAATAGTAAAAGAATGATATAAGAAGGAAAAGTTCAATTCTATAGTAAAATGTATAGAAAAGAAAAAGAGAGAAAATTCTGAAAAATGACTTCAAGTGCCATCATTTTCTTAAACAAAGGCCTAAAGTGGATCTTGTTCCAACTAAAAACTTGAAGTGCCATCACTTTCCTAAATAAAAGCCTGAAGTGGATCTTGTTTCAAATAAGGGCCCGAAATGGTTATATTGGTTTTGAATAAAGGCTTGACTTTCCAGCGGTCAAAAACATTTTCGTCATTTTTCCTTTTTTCTTTCTTTTTTTCTAGTTCTTCTTCCTTCTTCTTTGGTGGCCAACCAGTCATCGGCGATGCCTATAGAGGACTGGGTGAGGGTCGCCCTCTCCTGATCCGGTGAGGGATGGCCTCACCTAAGCGAGGTGACCCTCGCCCTAGGGGAGGCTGCCCCTTGTAGTTGTTGGCCATTAATAGAGTTTGGCGAGGGCTCAACAACCCTCGTTGGCCGCAGGCGAGGCCACCCTGCCAGATCTAGCAAGCGTCGGCTTGCAAGCCCTTACTTGCGGCTAGCAAGGGTTCGACAGCCCTCGCCCACTTCCGACGATGGTCTCCAAGCCCTCACTCGCTACCAACGAGGGTCGCAGAGCCCTTACCAACCTTTGCTGGCAGCAACTAACTGATGTTGGAAAAGAAGAAAAGAGACGAAAATACCCTTAATCGATCAGAAAATTAAGCTAGTCGATGACCGACGAGATAAGACTTTTATTTGAAATAAATATTGCCATTTCAAACTTTTATTTGAAATAATTATGACAATTTTAGGCCTTTATTTGAAACATGATCTACTTCAAATATTTATTTGAGAAAATGAGGATATTCGAAATCCCTTTTTGAAATTTTTCCAAGAAGAAATGCATAAAGAGAAATGGATACAAACTCCACCGATGGTTGCATTAAGGGGGAAAAATCAAATGGCAGAGTCAAGTCAATCAGTAATAGGGGAACCCGGATTGAGAGGCATCAATCTCAGAGAGAGAGAGAGAGAGAGAGGCACTAAGGAGAAAAAATCATCGGGAATAGGGAGACCCTAAACTGAGAGAGACATCAATCAGAGAGAGAGAGAGAGAGAGAGAGAGAGAGAGAGAGAGAGACTAATAGCAAAAAATCAAACGGCAGAGTCAAGTCGATTGGTAATAGAGAGACCCCAGACTGAGATGCATCAATCGGAAATCAAAAGCAAACGGTAGGAGCAGACCGTCAAGGATGAATCGGGAGAGAATGATCCTAACGATGCTGAAACCGGCATCCAAGATGCCTTTCGTTATTCTTGTGCTTGCTTTTGCTGCTGCAGCAGAATCATCTCCTCAAAGTCTGGCCTTGCCGGGCTGTCCGGACACATGTGGCAATCTGACTCACATTCCGTTTCCTTTTGGAATCGGACCCAATTGCTTCTTAGCTCCCCAGTACGAGATCGATTGCCAGCAAACCCGCGGCATCTATACTCCAGTGCTTAAGAACCTGAGCGCGGTGGTGCTAGACATCTCGCTACCACATAGTTCATACTCCCCACTGTCCCCAGGCCTCATTAAGGTCAGCCAGCCGATATTTTACTCCCATCCTAATTGTACGGCCAATCAGCAAAACGACCCCCCGGTGGACTTAGTGCACAACAACGGCACTTTCTTTTACTCCCGGCATCGAAATTATTTTGTTGCCAAAGGTTGTGACAGCCTAGCCTTAATGGTCAGCGCCGAGGCGGTCGTAGGATGCAATTGTTCCAGCAAATCCGAATCATCACGGTGCTTTAATGGTACCACTTGCTGCTTTACTTCAATCCCCAATCAAATCACCAGCTACAGTGTAGAATTCCAGACTCCCTATGGCAGAGCCATAGCGACAAGGGGTGCAGGATGCAGTTACGCCTTCTTAGTCGAGGAAGCATGGTGGTTTAACACAGATTTCTACAGTTTACTACCCTCGGCCGTTCCGGTGGTGCTCGAATGGGGGATCAACTCCGATGATTTTGAGCTGCTGAGTAATAGAAACCACACAGGAAACTCCGGCGGCTGCTTTTGGGACTTGTCGCCTATGACAGTATATTGTTCTTGCAATGAAGGCTACAAAGGGAATTATTATCTTCCTGATGGATGCCAAGGTGAGATTAGAACGTCCACTTTTATTTTAAATCTTAGCCTTCATCTTTATCCAAAGCCAGGTTGGTTGACATGCAAGCTCTTAACCTACAAAAAACCCGTGACCATAATTTGAATAATTATATTGTTCAAATCGGATGATGGATGCTAAATGTTCAGTCTGCTATATATATTTAACTGCTTGTCCTTTTTGCTTCAATCTTTGATCCCATGAATCATTTAATATTTGATTAGATGTCGATGAGTGCAAAGAAGATCCGTACATCAATTGCCGAGGGAAGTGTGTGAATCGACCGGGGTCATACACCTGCATAGACTATAAGATCATCACCATTATAGGTACATCACTGCCTGCTCCTTTTTTTTTTGTCTATATAAACACCAATTTCATATGCATGGATCCTGAAAAAAATTACCATTTAATTATACATTCATAATCCGTGCTTTGAACAATTCTTTTACTTAATCGTGTTTTCCTAATCAATGCATTCAACAATTTGATTTTATTTTAGTTTTCTCACCCATCGATGATGCAAAGTATTTTTCGAATTATTTTGTTGAGCGAATCCTCCTTTTTGTCTTTCTCTCTTCAAAGCAAGGAGGCACTTGTTCAAATTAGTGGAAGCTAATTTGTTGACGATAAGGTGAAATTGGTTACCGAGAAGCAAAGAGAATAAAAACTTTCACAACATTATTTATTAGCACAATTCCCGTTGACTTTTTTGAAACAGGGGTGAGCACGGGTATCGGAGCTATAGCATTACCTTTGCTTTCTTGGGGGTTATACAAATACATCGTAAGAAGGCGAGTGGCAAAGCTCAAACGACAATTTTCAAACGTAACGGCGGACTTCTATTGCAACAACACCTATCTTCTATTGAAGACAGTCATGTGGACAAAGGCAAGTTATTCACCTCAATGGAGATAGACACGGCTACAGACCATTTTAATGAGAACCGAATACTAGGTCGGGGTGGTCAAGGAACTGTTTATAAGGGAATGTTATTAGATGGAATGATCATTGCAGTCAAGAAATCAAAATCTGTTGATGTAGGGCAAGTCCAACAATTTGTCAATGAGGTGGTTATTCTCTCTCAAATCAATCACAGAAATGTGGTCAAGATACTAGGTTTCTGTTTAGAGAGTGAAGTCCCTCTTCTAGTATATGAATTCATTCCCAATGGAACTCTCTATCACTATCTCCATGATCCAGATGAGGAATTTCCCTTCTGTGGGAAATACGATTAAGAATTGCCAACGAAGTTGCTGGGGCACTTTCATATTTGCACTTTGCTGCTGCCATACCGATTCATCATCGAGACATTAAGTCGTCAAATATACTTTTGGATGAAAAATATCAAGCCAAAGTGGCAGATTTTGGAGCTTCCAAATCCCTTCCAATCGACCAAACACACTTGACCACAATGGTGCGAGGAACCTTTGGATACTTGGACCCCGAGTACTACCAAACAAGTCAATTTACAGACAAAAGTGATGTCTATAGTTTGGGGTAGTCCTTGCTGAGCTACTAACCGGAGAAAAGCCAATTTCTCAATTGAGGGCAGAAGAGGACAGAAATTTAGCCTCGTACTTTGTCATTTCGATGGAGGAGAACCGCTTGTTTGATGTTCTTGATAAGGAGGTATTAGACCATGGCGAACAAGAAGAAATTATTGTGGTGTCTAATTTGGCAAAAAGATGCTTAAACCCTAATGGAAGGTACAGGCCTACAATGAAGGAAGTGGCGATGGAATTGGAGCAAGTACAATCACAACGGAATCCCACGGACTTTCGGCAAAATGAAGAAGAGATCGATCACATTAGAACTGGATCTATCCATGCTTCGGGTGCAATTCCCATGTTGATGCGATCGGGAGCAGAAGTGGAGCTGACTTCAATGGAGGAGGATCAATCACTCTTATCACCGAGATGAAAATGCATTCGGTTGTCTTTGTCCAAATTTCAGTAATATGAGGTATTGCAATCTCTTTATTTGCTTTTGCACTTGAGTTGCAAAACAATGTTAATATGCTAAGAAGTGCCCAGAAACAATATACTAGATTCATGAACCCTTTTGATTTACTCTTTGTATGTCTCGTATGAGTGATAGATTGTGAAAATTGTCTACAAAATCCTAAATTTATTGCACTTTATATTAATTTTGCGAATCAAGTCTTAAACATTTTCACGTTTTACCAATTGAGTTTATCCAGCTAATTTTGATTATAAATCACTAACGTGGACGTCAACCATTTTATGTGGCAAGGCCGTGAGAACGGCTAAATGGACTCAATTAGTAAAATATGAAAATATTCAGAACTAAATTAATAAAAATAAAATAAATTTAAGACATTTTGGATAATGTTCTGACCGTATTATCTCCTCTTGATTTCTTATTAGTTTGCTTTAACACTTCACTGGGCTTTACTATTATATCAAGAAAATAGCCCCCTTACCAGAATACTCCTAATAAGTTGTTTTAGAAATATTCTCTTTCTATGTTGTCGTATACGAATGCAAGTGCTCGGAACTTCTTTTCTGGGCACCCTTTTCTTAACTGGCTTGACTATGGCTAATGACAATAATTCTCCAAGTCTCCAACGTTAAACTATCGACGTGCTAGTCCTCAAAAGATGTCAATAAATGATACCTCAATTGGGTCTCGGTCAATCAATGTCCCCATTCACAAGGGGACTTTCTTTGGCTTGAGCTTTCTAGACATGTCGTTTTTATTTTTTATGAGATGACATATAAAATCAACTCTCATAAATCAAATCGAATTAATTGATTTCAAGGGCACATACGCCAAGATTAGAAGATTTTTGATGAATTATTCGTGACGTACTTGTTAACAGTGCCAAATCCTTATCGTTTGAACTGTCTGATCAACCTCCAAAAATTCATATGTAAACACAACCATTGACACCAACCGTTGTCTCCATGGGAACACAAAATAAACATACCCCATCGATGAACTCCCGCCAACATCGTTTGTTTGTTTCTCTCGCCCACATTTCGAACCGCAAAAGCCCGGGTATGACCCAAGCGGGGAACACGTCCCTACCCTTCCCCTTTGGGCTGGGCCCGGCCCGGCCCATCCTGGCCGATGCTCCCTCGACACGGGGTACGCGATCGTCCGCGGCCGGAGCGCCGCCGTCCTGGTCCTCCGGAGCCTCCGCTTGCAGGTCCTCAACGTTTCCATCCCGGCTCACTACTCCGTCAACCCCACCGCCGCCATGGAGACCACCTCCGGCTTCCACGACTGCGCGGTCAAAACCCACCTCCCGGTCGTCCGCCACCAATGGGATGGCACCAGGCTTTCTTCTCCTAACGTGAGGCTTGCGCTCCAGCCCGTCAACTTCTTCGCTCGCTGTCGGATGCAACAACCTCGCCGTGACGGCGGAGGCCGCCTCGCGCTGCGACGGAGGCGGCCTCGGGAACTTCAGCGACTGCTCCGGCGTCGGCTACTGCAGGACCTCGATCCCGTCGGGGCTCCGGGCGTTGGGTGTGAAGTTCAAGCGGATCAGCGTCGCCGACCCTGTCGCCGTCGGAGAGAAGTGCAGGCTCGCTTTCCTGGCGGATAAGGAATGGTTAGCGTTTAACGACTCGAAGGATCTGAGGGTGCCGAGAGAGATGGAGTTCGTGCCTGGAGTGCTGGAGTGGGGGATTCGAAAGAGATGGTGAGTGAGATCGGATTGAGCGGAAGTGATTCGTACGGTTGCGAGTATTATGGCGAATCGATGCCGAGATTACACAGGTGTTGTTGCAGGCCAGGTTACGTCGGGAATGCGTACCTTGCAGATTGTCAGGGTAAAGCAACTTTGATTGTTGATACGTCGTGCGTCATTGAATCTACATTGTCTCCGATCGCTTGCAACTGATCTTCTGCTCCCTAGGCTGTTGTCTGGTGAAGATTACCCGTTATCAAGTTTGAAGACTTCATCACGAGATTTTGATTTCGCTTGGAATTGGAAGAGTTTAGTGTTCCAACCCAGCGAAATAGAAGAGAATTTTCTGTTGAAGAGAGTTGATCTTAGAATTGACTTGACTCCATCCCTGACACGCAAATTCCATTGTTCACTCGATAAAATTTCTTGGTTTGTAAGCGATTAGCTTTGTCTTTTTCAATGGTCCGGTTGAAACGATCAATGAAGGTTGCTGCATAGAAGTTGCGGTGCAAGGGGCCACTACTAGTAGATGTATCTTGATGTATCTTGATGTATCTTCTGCAGACCAAACAACAATTTTGTGAATCATGTCGATGGTGTTCCTGTCGGCTTTTGCCCCAACCGATGCATGGTTTTCAAGAGTTGGTCTTCAGTTAACTCTTAAGACGGCATGGAGGATAGCGTATTTGCAAAGTTTTAACCAGCCAGAGAATCGACATTCCGCTAAGCTACCTTTAAAAATATGTGGTCTTCTATTGGCCTAAATTTTTGTTAGCAAAAATGTTGTCCTGTTAAGGCATGTTGATGAGTGACCAGAATTTTCATTGTCTTCCGTGCAGATGTCGACGTATGCAAAGATCCAGCACTGAACAATTGCCCTTGGATGTGTGAGAATCGGCCAGGATCCTACGAATGTGTAGATCATGGCTAAATTATTGCCGTCAAGAAATCTAGCAGAACAGTCGCCAAATGTGCGGAAAGTGGAGTAGTTCATTAATGAACAGATCATCCTGTGGCAGGTTAATATTGAAATGTGGTCAAGTTATTGGGGTATTGTCTCAAGAGGCAACTACCCCTTACTTGTCCATGAATTTATCCCCAACAAGACACTTAGTCACTATCTCCATGACCCAAAGAAAGAGCTCATGCTTTCATGGGAGATGCGCTTGAGAATTGCTGCTGAAGTTGCCGGGGCTCTTTCTTATATGCATTCTTCTGCATCAATACCGATTTACAATCAAGACATCAAGTCGACCAGTATAATGTTGGACGAGAAGTACAAGGCAAAGATAGCGGACTTTGGGATTTCCAAATTTGTTGCCATAGACCAAACCCACGCGACGACGCAAGTGCAAGGAACCTTCGGGTACCTTGATCCAAAAAACTTCCGATCATGTCAGTTTACCGACAAAAGTGATGTTTACAGTTCTAGTGTCGTCCTTACGGAGCTCTTGACCAGTCAAAAGCCAATCTCCATGGTTAGGCCTGAAGAGTACAGAGGTTTGGCAACATACTATATACTTTCCATGGAGGAGTACCATTTAGTTGATATTCTTGAAGGTAAGGAAGAAGAAATCATGGCAGTTGTTTTCCTTGCAAAGAGATGGTTAGACCTCAAGGGGAAGAGACGACCATCAATGAAGGAAGCAGCTATGGAGCTGGAGAGGATAAGAATGTTGCGAAATCCTTCCTGTGGTGTACAAAACCACAGCGACATAGACTTTTCAAGCAACAGCATCGGCTGGGATGATGCTTGGACATCCATGAGGTCAGATCTAGATGTGGATCTGATATCTTTTCCGGATGTTCATCCACTTCTAGATATTGAATCTTGGTGAGGAATCATCCCACCAATGTGCACGTGGGCTGGGCTGCACGCCTAGATTATCAGGTCGGTGCCGGCTGTCCACATCAATAATTTCCTTCCAAAATTGACTAAATTGACTCAATTGGTAAGAAGTGAAAATGTTTAGGACTGAATTGGTAAATGTGCAATAGATTTTGGATTTTTTGAACAATTTTCCCTACCTATTAATGTTCCATGTAGTCCTTTAATAGGGCATTGCAATTTGTCACGTAAATAGAACAAAATTCTGGCACGCTTCAATGGACAACAGGAGAACAAGGAAAACATAGGCTCTTTCTAAAAATGTAAAAATAATAGGAAAAGTTTTCCAAGTTTAAACTAAATTGAGATGGACATGGAATTATTCGTGATTTTGTGCATTACTCAAAATGATGAAATAGCTGAGTAATAAATAAATAAATAAATAAATATAGATTTCGTGAATTTTGAAAATTTTGACAATAATGAAATGTAGAAGACTTTTTAATCTCAGAATGCACACTACATTTGGGGCAGCTGAGGATTTTGACTGACTAACGGTTTTTTTGCTACAAATAAGGCATAGGCGTTGGCCTTGCTGCAATAGCTTTGCTTCTTCTTCTATGGAGGTCATGCAGAGTAATGAAGAGGAGGAAGAGGCGAAAGTAAAAGGAAAAATTCTTCAACCGAAATGGTTGCTCAAACAGCAACTTTCTTCCAGTGAAGGCAATCATGTAGGGGAAGGAAAACTGCTCGACTCTAAGGAATTAAAGAAGGCCATCAACAATTTTAGTAAAGCGAGGATACTTGGACAAGGTGGTCAAGGAACTGTTTACAATGGAATGCTAGAGGATGGAAGAATTGTTGCATTCAAGAAATCTTGTGGAATAGTCACCAATGTGGGAAAGTGGAGTAGTTCATTAATGAACTAGTCATCCTATCATAGATTAATCATCGAAATGTGGTCAAGCTATTGGGGTATTGTCTGGAGATGCAACTACCTATGCTTGTCTATGAATTTATCCCCAACAAGACACTTTTTCACAATCCATGACCCAGAAAAGGAGCTCGTGCTCTCCTGGGAGATGCGCTTAAGAATTGCTGCTGAAGTTGCTGGGGCTCTTTCTTACTTGCATTCTTCTGCATCAATACCAATTTACTGTTGAGACATCAAGTCGACCAATATAATGTTGGATGAGAAGTACAGGGCAAATATAGCGGACATTGGGATTTCCAAATTTGTTGCTATCGACCAAACCCATGTGACGACACAAGTGCAAGGAACCTTCGGGTACCTTGATCCAGAATACTTCCAATCATGTCAATTTACTGATAAAAGTGATGTTTACAGTTTTGATGTCGTCCTTGCGGAGCTCTTCACCGGTCAAATGCCAATCTCCATGGTTAGGCCTGAAGAGTACAGAGGTTTGGCAACATACTTTATACTTTCCATGGAGGAGAACCATTTAGTTGATATTGTTGATTCTGACGTCTCGAAGCAAGGCAAGGAAGAAGGGATCATGGCAGTTGCTTTCGTTGCAAAGAGATGCTTAGACCTCAAGGGGAAGAGACGACCTTCAATGAAGGAAGTAGCCATGGAGCTGGAAAGGATAAGAATGTCGCGAAATCCTTCCCCTGATGTACAAAATTGCGGCGACGTGGACATTTCAAGCAACAAAACCAGCTGGGATGATGTTTGGACATCCATGAGGTCAGATCTAGATGTGGATCTAATATCATTTCCGGATGTTCATCCACTTCTAGATATTGAATCTTGATGAGGAATCATCGCACAAATGCACATGCGGGCTGCATGCCTAGGTTGCCCTTTTCCCAGCGTTGAGTTTGTTATTGTTAGTTTTAGGAAGAAATAAAGTTCTATTATTGGTCGAAATTACAGATTCAGATGTATTCCATTGATTCGGAATCTTCTTTTTGTCGGACGTCCTATCCATGGCTAATGAGGTGAAACTTAGGTGCTGAAAAGTGAGGGCCATCTTGTACTTGATCAGAAGAATTGATTTCTAGTATTTGCCATCTTCCGGGACATATGTTTTTGGGAAAAGTGTCAAAAAAGTCCTAAATCTTTTGTCTTTATGCCGATTTAATCCTAAACCTTTTTTCATGTCAATTTAGTCCTAAACATATTTACATTGTGCCAATTCAGTCTTTTCCGACCAATTTTGGCTGGATTTTGCTAACTTAACGCCGTCGGCTGACGTGGCTGATACGTGGATAACTTTTAATAATATTTTTCTTTTTCTCCTCTTCTTCCTCTAGCTGATCGCCGAATCTCGGCGACCGGCCAGAGGCGACGGCCAGTGAGGTCTAGGTTGACCTCACCAGCCACCTCGCCAGAGGGCGGCCTCGCCCATGGCTAGCGAGGGCGAGCCTCGCCCGCTCGATGCAAGGCCGCCCTCAAGGCTTGGGCGGCAAGGCTCGTCCTCGCCGGATTTGATGATGAGTTGGAGTTCGAGTCGGACTCGTCAACAGCTCGCTCTTCACCTTCTGCGAACTTGTCTCCGGAGTCGTTCTTCTCTCCAAAGAAGGCGGGGTACGTCGCCTCAAGGTCAAAATCTGCGACAAAAGCGAAGCTACCCCTGCCGCCGCGAGGCGAGTGGAGGAGCTCGATAGCTCGGGTCAAGGCAAGCCCGAGGAGCACTGTGAAGGAACTGGCGCTCTCCGAGGGTGGAGTCATCAGGTGTCGGAGATCCTCCGGGAGCATCGACTCAGCCCGCAGCGTCGCGTGGATCTAACTAGGGTTAGAACTGTCGACTCCATCGGGAATCGGCTTCGGGAGCTGATCGAATTGAGCTGGCCTCCTCGCATCGAGCTGGCGGGGCTCGCCCTTATCGCCCCGCGCGAGGCCACCCTCACGGCCATTGGCAAGGTGGCCGGCGAGGTCAACCTTAACCTCACCGGCCGTCGCCGAGGTCCAACGACCGGTTGGAGGAAGAAGAGGAGAAGAAAAAGAAAAAGAAAATAAATAAATTAAATTAAATTAAATTAAATTAAATTATTATTAAAAGTTGTCAACGTCAATGCCAATCAGGCCACGTCAACCGGCCAGCGTCTAGTCGGAAAAATCCGGCCAAAATTGACTGGAAAGGATTGAATTGACATAACGTAAAAAATATTTAGGACTAAATCAGCATCAAAAAAATGTTTAGGATTAAATTGGTACAATGACAAAATGTTTAAGATTTTTTTGGCACTTTTCCCTTTGTTTCCTCATTTGTCTTTTGCTTTTTCCCTCTGATATGGCACTCAATTCCTAGCTTCTCCACTATAACCTGTCACTAGGTCATCCATGGCGTCTTGGTTAACACCACAAATGGAAGTTCATGGGCTTCTCCTTCTTAATCTTCCAAGACTTCAGCCTTTTCTTTTTGTCAACATGAAGTACAGAGAATATTATACACATAATGTCAGTCATCATCTACTCAAAATTTTCTGAATTTTCTTTAGAAAAGAATTAAGTATATAAAATATCAGTGATCTTGTCCCTTGCCCCATGGAAGTCCCCACCCATTAAAGTCCCCTCCTCTTGTAGCGGAGCAAGAAATTCTTAGTATATTTACGGACTAATGTTGAAAACTCAAGAGTGTCTGGCCACAACTCAGATAATATCCTTTGTCGATCTTCTATTAGTCCAGCAAAAGACATCTGGTTCAAGGTCTGAAAATTAAACATCCATTTGATTAGTTCAATCTCGTAATCTTACTCTGTTGGTCTGCCACCTGAATCCTGTCTTCGAGCTCATAACTGCACGAGTATTATTTGCAGTCCCTTCTTTCTGCATGATGGTGCTGAAGAAGTAAGTCATGTACGTGCCTTTGGCAATGGTGTTCCCTTGGCTTTTCCACTCCATTCTCTTGCTGACATTCCTACTGCACAACGCACCAGAACAACCCATGGCGCCTCTAGCAAAGCCCGGTTGCTCCTAGTACTGTGGAAACGTTGCCATTCCTTTCCCATTTGTAATAGGAGAAAACTGTTATTCCAACAAGTGGTTCGACATCAAATGCGAGTTTGTTGGAAGATATGCCCGAGATGGGAGAATCCATTCAGATTGAGATTGATCTATTAAATCAATCAAGGATTAGACTGGATCAATACGATATTAGAATTTATTCATAGGATATATTCTTTCCTTTCATTTTATACACCTTGTACTATATTTGCAAAGCATTGTACATTTAGGGAATAAGAAAAGAGAGATACAAAAATTTTCCCTAAAATTCCGTCATCCTCTCCTTCTTTGATTCTCACTTGTCTTCTTTCATGGTATCAGAGCTTTCAAGCTCCTGACTTAGCTTCCACCTTGAACCATTTGATTGCCTGCCGAATTTTTCCTTCTTGTTGCAATAAGGGGCACACTAACCTGCAAAGCAAGGTTAGCACTCATAGGAATCAGCACATTGAAATACCAGAAGCGAGTGAAGAAAGGAAATTAGTCATTTAGCTAAACCTCGTGATCTTGGTGAATGAGTCGAACTTATGACAGCTATTGACAAAAACGTGAAAGAACACTGCGCATAAATTTGAACTTTCATTATCTTCCATAGTAGAAGCAGAAAATCTCCCTGTGTGACATTTTTGCATGCTTCAACTGAGCTACCTTGCAGCGATAGCTATGAATCCACTTATAAACAACAGGTTATTGGCATCTTTCGTGATGAGGCCACAGAACTCTATTATTCTACATCATTTGAGATGAGAGACAAACCATGAAGAAATGGTCAGAGGATCGTCACTTGATGAATGAAACGCGATAACAACAGAAACCAAGTATTCTCCTAAACAAGCGCTGCCATGGTGTTTTGGTAAATGACATAGATTGAATCTGAAATTCGAGTTCATGGGCTTCTCGCCTCAGCTCTTCTAACACTTTATTTTTTAAATGAAGAACGTGATATCATACACAGAACGAGAGTCATTTCTGAAAATATTCGAAATCAGATTTTAGTATTGAAGTATGAACAACCTCATGTCTTGTCTGATTGAATTCAATCCATTCATGTCTTTTACCTTTTGTTGTGAAGCATGATGTATTGATATAAAAGATTTGACAGCAGAAGCTCCTCAACATCTGGCCACAATTTGCTAATTTCATTGTGACATCTGCAAGGAATCCAGGAAAACCGAGAGTATAATATTTATTGTCCCTTTTCTAGAAAACGGTGCTAGAGAAAGAACTTTCTCTGCACAAACTGTAGTGCCATGAGCAACGAGCAGATCACACACAACATAGACAAGTTGTAATATAACACGGAAAAGCTAACCGGATCTTGTAATTAAATAAATACAAAATCACTAGAGAAATAAATAATAATAAAAATAAAGAACACCGTGGTTAGAGAGAGTCAATAATGAATAATTGCAGAATCAAAAAATATTAATCACTTACAGTATTTATAAGTAAAACAACTAAATTGGATGTAAACTCATTGCATAAAATTCACCACGTTCAATATGAGTATAGGGAGGAGCAATTCCAGTAAAGGTGAGAAAAGGGTTGCAAATATGCTTTTCCCATCGACAGACAGTGGCTCGTGGCCAAAATGACAAACCCACTGACATTATGACCGGACTTGGAATATGTCCCTGTTGTTCTGGACCTCGTTGTTCAGGACTGGGGATTGAACACAACTATTCTCCACGCGCTTGGATTGACATACTATCCTAAATTGGATTACCCTTCCCTGGATTACCATTGCGGCTTTCCATCTGACTCCCTATCTTATCTGTTCGCTGAAATCTTGACCGCTCAATGTGCCTGCCGCTATGGCTGTAGGGGATTTCCATACCTTACAGATGGATGCCAAGGTAATCTTCTCCGGTACTTGTATATCCTTCACATTAAAAGATGACAAAAATTGTTTAAAGAGACATTATCGGTGAAACATATCATTTCAAAGTGATAGCAGATGTTTTGAAGCAGTTAGAGAATCGTTTGGAGCCTTTTTATGGCACTATAATCCACCTATTCACCATCTTTTAGACATTTGTTGAGTTATCCTGTCACTGTCTATCAGATGTAAATGAATGTGAAGACCATAATTACTGCGCGGGAGTGAGTGTGTCAATGTTAACATCTAAATTTTGATGACCCGTTTAGTCATTTATCGTATTAAAAAATTAGAGGTTAATTTTATCCCTGAAAAAATAGTTAATCGCATAGCATATAGTTTTAGGCGCATTTATTTTTTATTTGCATTTACATTGGGCCGGTAAAAAATTGGTTCAAATTAATGGTTTAGGACTTTAATTTGGTGAATTGGACTAAACCCACGAAGGGAGTAAATCGGCCCAAGCTCGTGTCCTCGAAAGATTTTACGGATTTATTTGTGCGAGATTTCAAATTTTAGAAGAATCCTCTTGCAATCCTAATTAAAAGCAAATATTGCATTTGAAAAAAGGAATTTTCGTGGATACGGATTTGGAAAAATTAAAACCCTAACTTGTGGCCTATAAATAGATTAGATTCGTAGGGTTTGAAGAAAAAGGCCACACATATTGATATACACGGCCACAATTCGTGAAAAGAGAAGGAACCGAGAGGAAGAAGACAACTCAGTCAAGGCAACCACCCACCATCGTATTCAACACGAGGCTTCAAAGGGAGCCACGCAATGGAGAATATACGGCCATGAAATTCAGAAACAAGAGAAGGAACTCTCTTCTTGGCAACAGGTGAGAATTAGGAGGTGCATAGCCGAGTCCATCACCACGATTCCCAATCCATGGGTTCCTCCAACTTCGCAATCCCAGCGCCATTGTTTCTAGCCGATGACCAACTGCTGCCGAGGAGTTCTTATACAGCCAAGCCGTGAACCTTCAAACGACAATCCTCGCCACAAGTGCCACAAGCAGCAACCATCGAACTAGCAACGTTGAGTTTCTGTTTTGCAGGTTGTCAAGTGAGATTCACTTGCCGATTCTTGAGCCGAGCCATATTGGCAAACAGCCCCTTCGCCGTTCATCCTTGAGTCCACTTGCCGTGGTTCTGCCTTGGCGAGCCCCATCGACACGATCGACGTCAATGTCTCGCTTGACCCAGCAGTTCCTTCATGCCGTTGGTGACTGAGGTCCTCTGCGTTCACCCGATCAATCGCTAGGACAAGTTCCGATTGTGTGTAGCTGTGGCAGAAATTCTCGCACGTTATGTCCACCGGAGGTTTTTGTTAAAATAGAAGAAAGAAATAAGAAATTTCTTTTTGCGTGCAGGTGTGATTCATGAATGAAGTGGTGAAAATTTCCTAGAGGAGTGCACGTGGACCATATGCGAACAAGGAGACTACAAGTGGTAAAAAGTCTGATTAGCTTCAAGTGTATTCTGTGGGTGCAGGTGCTTCCTTTGGAATAAAAGGTTTTCTAGTGTTCCCTATGGTCCAAGACCATTAAGCACCATAAACTCCTCCAGCAACGCAGTCTTCTCGCGTGCCCTGTAGCCGTGGACACACCCAATCGAATCACTGCATCAAGCTCACCATAAGCCATCACCAATCCCATCATCCGATGAGTCCAAATTTGGGAACAATATTACGAAATAGGTAAAGATATTATCCAAATTTAATTTGATAATTTCCTTACTTAATTTGTTGATATTGCGTTCAAATTCAAATCTATGATGCATCCAATCCAAATCTTCTCGAAAATCTTTTTAAATTAGGGATTTATTCCCTAATTTCACAACGTGCACATGATTGATAGTCTGATTTCATGTTCGAAATACGACTCACAATCGCATGGAAAAATTGCCAATCCGATCTCATGTGCTAAATACGATTCGTCAATTTATTTCCCTAAATTAAATGGACATGGATGATATATTGCTTGATTTGGTGCCGTGCTTTCTTGATGCCTCTATTTGATTGCTCCCGTAAAAGAAAAGCCCAAAAATACTTATTTGAGTTAGGTTAAATGCATGTTAGGATATTACCGGTTTTAAGGTTATGTTGCATGTTTAGGATAGGAAATTTATTTCGAATTTCTTAAATAAAAAGACCAAAAACATTAATTTAGGATATCATATTTTCTTCTCATTAACTTAAATTGCACATTTAATTATTTGGCAATTTTAATTTCGAATTTCGAAATAAAAAAAAAAAAAAAAAATAGAATTAGTGCATTCTTTGCACGTCATTACATATTATGATAGATTGCATGCTTATTAAGAAAATAAAAAAAATCATGGGCACGTCATATAGCGTTAGGTTCATTGAGATGCATGTCATTTAGTATTTTCGCTAGGCCCATTTAATTAGAAATTACATGTCATTAGAATTAGGTCATTTAATTAATATTGCATTGCATATTGCATGATTTTCATTAATTAAGTAAAAAAGAAAATAAAAATTGCGTGTTAATTAGAAACCATATCTAGGGTTGTTAATATGGATTTTAATTTAACATTGCAGATGCTTTCGTTGCTTTGAGGTAAGTTTTTGCAATTTATTTATTGTTTATCTGGGTATTAAATTGGTGGATTGCGCACCCGCATGATCACCTCGCATGTTAGGGAAATAAATTTAAAATCAATCCAAATAGCTTGCCAAACACTTTTCAAAATAAAAAGAAATGTACCAAAATGGCATTAGAGGAATCTAGTGTAACCAAATCCCCGTACCCATAGTCTCTGGTTCGTAGGAGTAAAGTAAAACTCCCGTTACTTTACTTGGATTTCTAATCGACCCATCAAAAATAGATTAGTGGCGACTCCTAATTGAAAATCAATTGCATGTTAAGAGATCTAATTCTAAGTCGCAAGTTGGTATGAGCTTGGGAGAGCCCGAGTTAAGTCTAGACTTAACAATCCATTAGCCAAACTCTAAGTGGTTTACACTTCGAAAAAATTGGTCGCGACAGTCAAGATATACAGGAGAGTTACCATTGCAGATTTACTAGAAGAATGCAGGCCAAACCCATCATTATATTTATAGGTACTCCCTCCACCCTATTCCTCGTGATATATATTCCTCGTGATATATAACCTGTCCATTAATCACAGTAGTCCGTGACACGGAATTCCTTTCTGGCATTTCCATAAACAGGCCGCTGGCATTTCCATAAACAGGCCGATGGCCTCATCCATTTGGCAGTTATTAATATACCCTGCAATCAATGCGCTTCATGAAACTGTATTTCTACTAGGCTTCTCGTCAAAGAGTCTTCTGGCCTCCAGGAAGCTTCCATCTGGCATCAACCCACACAAAAAGTACTCCCCCAAGAAACAACATTGGGGTCCAGAATCCTTCTAAGTCCCTAGCAGAGTCCACTTCACCCAGCTGAACAAATTTATCTAGCATTAATTTCCATGACACAATGTCGCGGCCCACTATTTCCCATTAAGAATGCCGAACGTACTTTCTGAGTTTGTATTCCCTGCAAGCGAAAGCATTGAATTTCATGAAACTAAGCTTCGTTCGTTTCGCGGAAAATAATTTTCAAAAAAACATTTTTCGAATTTTCTGGTGTTCGTTTCACAGAAAATGAATTCCTTGAGGAAAATATTTTTCACTTTTGAAAAGTGAAAAACATTTTCCTTACTTAATCTCTCTTATCTTGCACTTTTATAAATCCTCACTTCCTCATCTCATTTCTTCTTCTTCTTTTCTTTTTTTATTTGAATGATTTTTTTAATTTTCTTTTCCTTTTTAATTTGAATTATTTTGAATTTCTTTTTTTTTTCTTTGTTTCTTATCTTCTTCTTTCTTGGCTAGTCGTCGGCCGTCACTAGGCAAATCTCGAGCTCATCGATCTCAAGCTCGCGCTCGTCGATCGGGGCGAGCCTCAAGCTCAACGCTCGCGTCACAAATCTAGTGAGCGGCAAGCTTCATGCTCGTCGGCAAGCTCGAGGCTCACCGGTGGCTGGTCACAAGCCATCGCTATAGCCGGCGACCGACCAAAAAAGAAGGAGATGGAAAACAAAGAAAATAAAGTAAAAATGAAAAAAAAATATATATAGATTTTAAAAATTAAAAATCAATCTTTAAAAAATATGAAAAATCCATTTTAAAAATAATTAAAATGAAAAAGAGTATATGAAGGAAAATATTTTCCTTACTTTGAATAGAGAAAAATATTTTTCACTTCATTTTTAAGTTTCATCCGTATATCGAAAATAATTATATTTTTCTGGAAAATATTTTCCAGAAACGTCACATTTTTCGCGAAACAGACGGAGCCTAAATTCTTAACCGGCATCTCATGAAAAAGTACCTTGGCTATGTCGAATTTGCCCTTCTTTGCATAACCCACTATCACGGCATTCCACAATGCTACATCTTGTTCATCAGGAACCAAATCAAACAGCTTCCTTGCTCCCTCAAGCTGCCCACTCCTTATAGAGCACCTTATAATCAAAGTCCACGGAATGACGGTTCCTTTTAGGCATTTTCTCAAACAACGGATAAGCCCCCTCGATCCGATCGTCATGCAGGTACCCAGCAATCACGGTGTTCCAAGAAACCATCTCCCGATGCGGCATTCCGTCAAACAGCTCCCGCGCATCTCGGGTTTCCCGTTTTCGGCATAAACAGAGGCCATGGAGTTGCGCGTCACAGTGTTCGTGCGGGTCATATCAGAGAAGATGCTTAATGGCTTCTTCAACCCAGGGCTGATCGACCCAACGGGGTGTGATCATGGAATTTTGGTCGAAGAGAGGTGGGTTTCCCTGTCTCTCCTAAGGCATTGAGTCGTAGAAAAATTGTACATGCTTGCGACTGGTCCTTCAATTAGTGAATCACTAACTTCCTTGGAATTTTATGAGTCTGGTCAGTAGACCACCCACACTATAGAGAATCTACCGACATTTTAAATAAATTAGCAAAGTATCGGATCCTTTCCAAATTTTTCGAGTGTGTAGCTCATAAATTACGAACCTGCAATGAGTTTACCTACATCTCGATAAATTAATAAGTTACCAGCTCCTTTCACATTTACACTTGTGGTCGCTAAACTACCGACGCTAGGAAGAATTTGCCCCGGCATCTCAATCAGTTAGTAAGCTACTGGTTTCCTTGAAATTTATTAAGTGTGATTAGCAAAGTACCATTTATTAGAAATTTATTACAAGTATGGTTAGTATATCATGATGAATTTACCAACGTGCAAAAGAATTAATGCATCACAAACTTGATAAATGTTGTTTGTAAATTAAATAGCATTATGATGAAAATACTAACGCTCAATTGGTTATTGATGGACTTCTTTTAAAATTTAGTAGTTATTTGCCAACATCCGTAACTAATCTAACTTTATATGCATGTCAAGAATATATCAACATGTCAATTTCTTTGACACTGTACTGGCGTGGTTGATAAGTCGCAAACATTATAATGGTTTTACTGATGTTCAGATGATTATTTATGAACTCTTGTTTAATAAGTATGATAGTTACTTATGGATTATGCACTTTAGGTTACTATTAGTGTGATAATGATCAAGTATAAGACATACTATATTTACATAAAGTAAGCAAAATTATTTAACAATATTTTGATCGCAATGAAAATTAAACATTATTTGAAAATATGATGATTACATTCAACAACCTCTGGGGAAAATTTGGTGCCGAGATGATTTGAAATGAAGAGTTGCCGGTCTTTTCTCCCATAATGTACGCTTGTATTGTGCGCGCCACCCACGTGATAATAAAGTGTTGACTTAAATTGCAAGGAAGTTTGCTTCTTTTCCTATGATCTTGGGTTCAAAATTTAATAGAACACTCTAAAATAAAATATTGAAAGAAAAATTATACAAATAGTCTATAAAATTTGATTAAATATACGATATTATCTCTGAACTTTTAATTTGTTCAATATGATCTTTGAACTATTAGCAAATGTTTAATATAGTCCTTGAATTTTTTATTTGTTCAATTTGTTGTATGAAAGTACTTAATGTCATTATTGCATTGATAAATCTACCGATATGACCTTTAACCTCTTAATTCAAGTTTGAATGGTAGACCAAAAAAAGTTACACATAAATTATCCATAGAAGAAATTCGTCTCAAATTAGAAAATAAAATTTCCACGTTAGATATTTAAAGTCCCTCATCTACTTTCTTTTCCTTTTCTAATATAGACGGATAAAAAGATGGGTATGTCAAGTCAGCATATTTAAAAGTCCGATGTAGCATATAATAATCAATGTTATCAAATAACGTCTGATTTATAATTTGAACAATTAGAATGACTAAACCTTTCAATTTTCCAATTGAATCATAAACATTTTCACGTTTTGTCAATTAAGTTTATCCGGTCAATTTTAACTAGAAATCACCAAGGAAGATGCTAACCATTATACGTGGCATGACTGGACAATTTTTAATAATATTCTAATATTCTTTCGACTTTTTTTTTTTTGCCCTTTTTTTTTTTTTTTTTTTTTGCTTTTTTCCCTTAACAAGGAAGTATTAAAATAAACGGACGAAGTTGCTAACAAGCGCCACTCGCTGAATTTACCTTTTGCGAGTATCTTCATTCACGTGCTTTGCATGCACTAATTAGTCATCCTTCCGCACTTGCAGAGACCGAAAAGATACCATATATAGGATTTTTCCGCCGTTCATTTAGACAAGTGGAAACAATCACAATAAAAAACAAAGAATATGTAAAGTCGGGGCCCTTTCATAAAGATCGAACACGAGTCTCGCAACAGACAGCTTTCCAGGGGTCAAAACCGACATGATATGTTTCAAACAAAGGGTTGCTTGCATCCTACGAGTTAATGTCTTACGCGAAGAAGTCGGGCTTCTCGTGCGGGCAGATAGAGAGACACAGATTTGCATGAGTTTCAAACTACCAAAGTCTACTGAATTGTCAACCTGTTGTGGGGGCATCACAATGATTTGTTGGACGGGATGCCCGAGAGAGCTACCCCTCCATTTGCCCTAACGAAGCTCTTCGTTTGCCTGGCGTCAATGCTAAATCGAGCGAGCGGTGCCACCGTACCGAAGATGGGAGATTAGCTTTACACGTGCTTTCACCTAACGCGCCCCCCTTCCCCACAACAGCAGAAAAAACGAGCCCTCCTCCTCTTCTATCCTTCCTCGCCTTCGATGGACTCGACGGTCGAATCGAAAAGGACCCCCGACCTTAAAAACCCCGCTGTTTTTTCGAATCAAGAAAGGGGCCGGAACCTTTGCTGAACTACGTCCCTTCCACGGCTGGCAATAGTCGTTGTTAATTCATCGTTTGAAAACGTTGTCAAACCCACGCTACGTTTACTTCAATGATCATGGTCATAAATGTCGCTCGACTTGCGATGATCTCTAGGCTATCTTCTTCTGATTAGTTTTTTTTTTTTTTTCTCCAAATAGAGGACTACGATTCAGTGCAATCCGTTGACGTTGGTAGCTCCACGAATGCTGTGAAATGTGCGGAACACTCCTCTTGACTTGTGCGTTGCAAGGACCACGAGAGATTTGCTCTGCACTTCATCCGACGGAAATCCAACGACGGAGATTTAGTTGGAGCATTGGCCCATGTCTGGCTTGTCTCTCCTCCTCCTCCTCCTCCTTCTTCTTTTTATTTTTCGCTAAGGACCCTTCAATTGCACTAGCCAAAGCGCACACGCTCGCATTCGAAATAAAAAAATTGAACGAAAAAATTGATCCAAAACTGTAAGGAAAGGGGGATTATGGAAATTTTGATATTCTATGTCCGCACAAACTTACCGAGAATTTCTTTTGTCAGATTGCAAAAACAGTTGAGTTGGCAATTCCATCTTTCAATTATATATATATATATATATATATATATGTATTTGTATATGTATATGTATAATCACAGACTACCCAGGATTATAGAAATACTAAATAAATGAAGTAAAATAATTATATCCTAATCTGCACAGATTACCAGCACTGGCAGGAATCACGTGCCCTGAGAAAATTCCATCAATAAAAAGAAAGAAAGAGCAAAGTTCACAATTCTTTAATGCAACCCATATAAAAAGCAATAAAAAATTCTGTCCTTTATAGCATATTGTAGTAGTCCAGATGGTTCGTTTGAAGATCCCAACCGAGGTGTTAGGTTGGCCTCGTGGGGGGTTAGATTTATCTAACACAATCCCCAATATTCCCTCTCAGAGACCTACATGCGAATGCCGACTGCAGTAGCCTGTCTGGTCCAAGAGCTGGAATGGTAGTTAGAGAGTAAGATTACGTTCCTTAATAACTGCCCTCGTATCAGATCAAAACCACACTACCCGCGTACACTCGCTTGCTCCTTAAACTCGAGCGCTCGCATTAAACGCTCTCGCTTGAGGCTTGTGTGTGCGCCCGTGGTCCACTGAATTGTCCCATAGCATCATCTAGAACAGTTCTAAGGAAACGGAAACGGAGGGACATGGGGTCGGCGGAGTATCAGCCGTTGCTGCTCGGGCTCGACTCTCACAGCCGGATACCGGACCTGTCGTCGGTGGCGATCGAGGAGTTCCTCGAGCACCGCCCCATCGCGCTCCGGTGGTGGCCGCGCCTCGTGGCGTGGGAGTCGAGGCTGCTCTGGCTGCTCTCGGGCTCGTCTATCGTGACGTCCATCTTCAACTACATGCTCAGCTTTGTGACCCTCATGTTCACTGGGCACTTGGGTTCGCTGGAGCTTGCGGGGGCTTCCATTGCCAGCGTGGGCATTCAAGGCCTTGCCTACGGGATTATGGTAAGGCATATGTGTCCTTTCATTGTTTTAACTTGCCGCGCTGTATGTACCGGAGTTACGGTGATGGAAATCCATGTCTGCTCGTGATATCACGATTCGAGTTCCAATTCTTTAGTTGGCAACAATCTCAAGTTTAAATCCTGTTGTTTGTTCTTGGGTTATGTACTAGGATGATGATGCTGTATCAACTCTTGTGCCTGCACATATCTGGCATGTACACCATTTTGTAATGCTCTGCCTTTCTATGCCTTCTTTGGGAAAGTCCATAGATAGAAATGACTTGATGCCGTGAATATAGTAAACGATTGTGTGAATATCAGGCAGAGACATGCCGAGAAGTTATCGAGTTAGACTCATTCACGGAATGTAGTGACGAAATAGACCTAGTGCCAAGCCATTTACGATAGGTTAATTCAGTAAAAATCTTGGCAATGGTCACTGAGCCTTGTCTATGCTCTGTTTCACTGGCAATAATCTCTCCCATTTATGGAACACTTACCCAGGTTTGTTTGTGATTCCAATGGACAGTTGGGAATGGCTAGTGCCGTGCAAACCGTCTGTGGGCAAGCCTATGGTGCGAAGAAGTTAGCCTCGATGGGCATCATTTGCCAAAGAGCCATAGTCCTGCACGTGGGAGCGGCTTTCCTGCTCACATTCTTGTACTGGTTTTCCGGTGATGCACTGGTAGCGATAGGCCAATCAGAGAGCATTGCAGAGCAAGGCCAGATTTTCGCGCGGGGCCTAATCCCCCAGCTGTATGCGTTTGCTATTGCGTGCCCAATGCAGAGGTTCCTCCAGGCACAGAACATAGTAAACCCTCTGGCTTACATGTCTGTTGGGGTATTCCTTTGCACATCCTTCTCACGTGGATTGTGGTCTATGTGTTGGACTACGGCCTCATTGGGGCGGCTCTGACCTTGAGCTTCTCCTGGTGGCTCCTCGTGATCTTAAGCGGCCTCTACATTGTCCTGAGCCCTTCTTGTAAAGAGACATGGACCGGCCTGTCAATGAGGGCATTTAAGGGAATCTGGCCTTATTTCAAGCTCACTGTTGCTTCTGCCATCATGCTGTGGTATGTGAGTAGGACTGGTCACCATGTTCATTAAGTCTTTGATCCACCATGACCTGACGTTTTTTTCTTCTTCATGTAGCTTGGAAATATGGTACTTCCAAGGTCTTGTGCTCATTTCAGGTCTCCTTCCCAATCCCACCATAGCGTTGGACTCCATATCAATTTGGTAATGCTGGCAAAACTGTTTCTTCTTTTGTTGCGGTAATCCGAATTTGCTTTTTTATTGACTCGATGATGCTTCTCGCTTTCAGTATGAACTACTTGAACTGGGACATGCAATTTATGCTAGGGCTAGCTGCGGCCGCCAGGTTTGTCACTCCAAACATAGCTCCAAATAGTAGTAATGATATGGAGATGCTTTTGCAACAATTATGACCATCAGATTTGCACATTCTGCGACAATAAGCAATACAACAGTGCATCTTCATATAAACTTCCAGTAACTATGTCGGCTTGCTAATGAATTCGGCTGTCCATTGCAGTGTCCGTGTAAGCAATGAGCTTGGGGCAGGTCATCCTAGTGTGGCAAAGTTTTCGGTTTTGGTTGTAACTGGAACCAGCATTCTCATTAGTATAGTGTTTTCAGCGATTATCCTGATATTCAAGGTAGGATTGAGCACACTCTTCACATCCGATACTGAAGTTATCGAAGCAGTTTCCGAGATAACTCCTCTGTTGGCCATCTCTGTTTTCCTCAATGGCATTCAGCCCATACTCTCAGGTAACTATTGCTATGAATGCTGTAATAGCTGTTAGCGAAGCAGTCAATGATCTCTCATTAAGTAAATGGTATTTAACTGCTATTGCACTTGATTTGCAGGTGTGGCAATTGGAAGCGGGTGGCAAGCCGTGGTGGCCTACATCAATCTAGCCACTTACTATATAATTGGTCTCCCCATCGGATGCGTTCTTGGTTTCAAAACTAGTTTAGGAGCAGCGGTAAAATCATCTCTCTCTCTCTCTCTCTCTCTCTCATATAATCACACATGCTCATGGTAAGTGTTCTTCATTTCAGGGTATCTGGTGGGGAATGATTGTTGGGGTTCTTCTACAGACAGGAGCCCTTATAATATTAACTGCCAGAACAAATTGGACTGCTGAGGTAGCTGTAGTTCTGAATGGTTCATCTCATCTGGTTTCATGTCATACATGGACACTGATACCTAATTCTCTGCTTGTCTCAGGTCGAAAAAGCTGCAACTCGCCTGAAGAATTCGGCGAATGTGGAAACATTGGACCTGGTTGATGACATATAGTGGTTGCTTATTTGATCACCATTCGGTTTCCAGCCTTTCGATTGTGGTTCCCGCATTTTTTTTCTCAATGTTAGATAATGGAGGGGCGAAATATTATGATAGGCTTCTTTTTATCATTTTTGCTTATCGTGTATATATGAGCCCAGATTTGGAAGAGGGAAGGGAACCCTTTTCTTGTAACGGTCAACATTTGTGATAAGGAGCCTTCATATATTTCAATCATTCGCATTGTCGTAATCAGGAGACTTCGCTCATCTCCATTCTTTCACTAGAGGACACCGGGGAACACCTGATCACTACATACTGCATTAGGTCTGGACGATCTGATTGTTCACTTGTGCAGAATGGGGAAAAGATCAAAAGCAAATGATTCGGGGCAGGCAGCATGTGCAAACTCCTACTAGATGATGAAAAATCGATGCCATAGGAGAGAAACCAGTCTTTTTTATGCATCATTGTCATAGAGGGTGTCGAGCACCCGCAACGCAAGTCCGATCCGATGGGATAAAATTGTTCTTACAGAAAGAAATGAAACAAGTTTTACAATCATATCATAAAATATCCAAACAATGAGATGCGACTGACCACAAATGCACAGAAAAATCAATAGTCCTGCTCGAACACTTGGTCAATGCACTTACTGAGCTGGTTCATGGTTCATTCATTGATAAGCGGTTGAACTCCCGTGCACGTCCTTTTCACGAGCTGAAGGGATTGTCTGCATCGAACCTTAACAGTCGCCCACTCCCATCTGCAGATAAGAAACCGACACTTCCTTCATTCGTGCCGTTATGCTCAACTATTCGGTTCGCTTTTCTTCAGTCCCTTTGTTGCATTTGCCGAGAAAGCAATGCTCTGTTGCTTGAAGAAATTATAGGGAAAAATGTTTAAAAAGTCTTAAATCTTTTGTATTTGTGTCAATTTAGTCCTAAACAATTTTTTGTTAATTTAGTTCTAAATCTTTTTATTTTGTGTCAATTCAATCTTTTCGGGCCAATTTTGGCTAGATTTTGCCGATTGGACGTCGGTTGGCTGATGTGACATGATGAGTGCTGACATGAATAATTTTTAATAATATTTTAATTTTTTGAATTCTTTTTCTTTTTCTTTTTTCCTTCTCCTCCTCCTTCCTCTAGCTGGTCGTCGGCGACTGGCCAGAGGCAACCGCTAACGAGGTCGACCTTGCCAGCCACCTCGCTAGTGGTCACAAGAGCAACCTCGCGCTGGGCAACGAGAAGCCAGCTCGAGGCCGCGTAGGCCACAAGGGCTGCCTCACGCTGAGCCAGGGAGGTTGGCCCTCGCTGAATCTGGCAAGGTGGGCGAGGCTCGACCCTCGCCACCTAGGAGCCTCGCCCACCTAGGCCTCAAGGGCGGTCTCGCCAGCTTGGCATGAGGCTGCCCTCGAGGCTTGAGCGATGAGGGTCGAGCCTCGCCCATGGTCGACGAGGCTTGACCTTGCTAGATCCGGTAAGGGCCAACCTCGCTGGCTTGGCACGAGGTTGCCCTCATGACCCGGGCGGCCTCAAGCTAGCTTCTTGCCGCCCAACGTGAGGTTGCTCTCGCAGCCACGGTGAGGTGGTGGCAAGGTCGACCTTGCCAACAGTCATCTCTGGCCGGTCGCCAGCAACTAGCAAAAGGAAGGAGGAGGAGAAGGAAAAAAGAAAAGGAAAAAAATTCAAAAAAATAAAATATTATTAAAAATTATTCACGTCAGCACCGATCGCCACGTCAGCCTGTCGGTGTCCAATTAGCAAAATCCAACCAAAATTAGCTTGAAATGACTGAATTAGCACAACGTATAAATGTTTATAACTAAATTGGCACAAATACAAAAGGTTTAGGATTTTTCTTATACTTCTTCTAGAAATTACAAAATTGTGAAGATTAAAGCAACTATGGAATAGATAAATTCAATAAGAACAACGTAATCAGATTTGTTCATCGCTTTGACGGCTATCTCGAAGGGCGTTAGCTGATCACGCATGGATGGAAATATCTAGAACCGTGTTCCTAAAGCAAGGATGTAATCTAGCAAGCTAATAATGTTATAACGACAACACGAGATTCAAAGATTACACCGGCCACATCAATGGGAAGTTGAATTGTATGAACTAATAACGTGCGTCCCACCAACCAGTCAACCCCTACATCTAAAAGGTCTATCGACATAACCAGCAAGTCAATCCCCACATAGAGAGGTCAGTTTACTTTGAAATATGTCGCAAATGGTCCTTTTAAACTTTAATCTAACATGCAATATTGTCTCTGAATTCTTTATTAATTAATATGATCTCTGAATTATTAGAAAATATTCAATGTAGCCTTTCCATTAAATTTCAAAATTGATGAGTCTAACATGTCCATCTTTTTATCCATCTACTTTTAAAAAGGCACCAAAAAAATTAGGCCGTTAGCATGGCTATCATCATTTGATGACGTGAATTATTATAGCCTAATTTGAGATAATGTCTTACTTGGATGATTCATATGCAATGTTTTCTTGTTGTCTACGTTCAATCTTAATGATTGCAAGTCACATTAGCAAATCCCCTTAACTTAAGTTACCGGAAAAACATGGGACTTGATTGAACATTTACTAATCATTGAGGGGCTATATGATTGTACATTAAATTAAAATTTATGGACCATTGGTGTTATTTTTCCATTTAAATCGGTATATAAGAATCCAAAGCTTCAAATATGCAACTCTTCAGGCAATTCACGGCAACTTCTTTATTTTCTGTGTCTTTGAAATGCAATGGACTCTAGAGAAACTTCTTAGGCTGGACCGCAGATAATGATCGCCTTGTACTTCCATTGCTGATAAATCATCTGTACTTTTGAATTTAAGACGAACTTTTGAGTAATTGAATAATGTTCGGTGGATGAAAATGAAATGTCTTTGAATCCCAGATTCATGCAGCCCCATCGATATGAACTCGTTCGATTTGATTATCACTTTTTCTCCGCCGTGATCACTGTCATGTTTAATTTGAAGAAAGATGATGCACGGTCAAAATGGGGTGGCTTGACCCGGAAGGGAAGATGCGGAGGCCACCTACCCGCCACGCCCTCGGAGGTTGGTACGAGGTTGTGAGTCTCCACGGTTCATTTGGTGAAGGCGATCCGAGCAACAGTGTCCTGTACTATTTTAGTTCAAAGTATACAGAAAACAGTATCTTCATTTGGTGACACGTTAAAGAATCCTCATTTGGTGAAGGTGGTCCAAGAAACAGTATCCTGTACTATTTCATTTCAACGAGTTCCTCGTCTTAAAATAATCATATTAGAAACATATATAACCAAGCAATACGTGATACTTTTAACAGTCCTTGAGCTCGAGACTACATAGACGGAGTATAGTGACCTGATTTTGAAATTGTATCACAACGTTCATGCGAAAATATTTAAATTGATAGCTGAAGAATGACAAGTGAAAAAAAAAAATTAAATAAATAATTAAAACATTGTAGATCCTCTAGACAGGCACTTTGAACAGTGTAGATGTATCGTCTGCTTCAGTAGATACCTTGAGGGCGATTAAATGTAGCGGTGTCAGCACTAACCGTCCGTCTGTCTGCTCCAAAGCGAAGGAAGAACCGGCTTAAGAAGAAAGAAAGGTTGTTAACCTTCAACCTCAAAAATGGCGGCCCCCACCCCAAGAAAAAAACAAAAAGAGCTCTAACCTCATTTTGCCCCCTATTTGAAAAGGCTTCCTGAGACCCTTAATTGAGCGAGGTCTGGTCTATTTAGCTACGGTGTGCACCATCAAGTTTTCTTCATCAAGAAGGATCATGGGCTCAGCAGCAGCAGAGCAACAGCCGTTGCTGCTCGGACAAGACCCTCACGGTCGAATCTCCGACTTGTCGTCTGCCACGATCGAGGAGCTCCTTGAGCATTCGATCCCGCTCCGATGGTGGGCACGTCTAGTGGCCTGGGAGTCGAGGATGCTCTGGCTCTTGTCCGGCTCATCCATTGTCGTGTCCATCTTCAACTACATGCTCAGTTTCGTGTCGCTCATGTTTGTGGGGCATTTGGGCGCGGTGGAACTTGCCGGCGCCTCCATGGCTAGCGTGGTCATCCAAGGTCTTGCTTATGGCATAATGGTATTTGCCCACCACTCTTAAAGTTAATTGATTTTATGGCTGCCAGTTCAATAATAATCACAGTTCAATGCTCATTATTTGGTTATGCTAATGGTTGCATTCACTTATCTGAATTGTCTGACATCACAAGCATATTGTCCAGCCTTTTTGTTGGAATTTCTATAAATCATATCAAGCCATAATGCCGGTGTTATTATATATTCCGTTGATTCACGAAGCATGTGAAACCAGTCATAAACTTCACTTGTGTTCCGATATCACGCAGTTGGGCATGGCCAGCGCGGTGCAAACTGTCTGTGGCCAGGCTTACGGGGCAAAGAGGTACTCAGAAATGGGCATCATTTGCCAAAGAGCTATAGTTCTGCACTTGGGAGCAGCTGTCCTTCTCACCGTCATATACTGGTTCTCCGGCGATATCCTCCTAGCGATTGGACAATCTGAGACCATCACTGAGCCGGGCCAGTTATTTACGCGGGGATTGATCCCTCAGCTATACGCATTCGCCCTCGCCTGCCCAATGCAGAGGTTCCTTCAGGCACAGAACATAGTGAACCCTCTGGCTTACATGTCCGTGGGGGTCTTCCTCTTGCACACCCTCCTCACATGGATTGTGGTCTATGTCTTGGACTATGGCCTTCTAGGGGCGGCCCTGACTCTGAGCCTCTCGTGGTGGATTCTCGTCCTCCTCAACGCTCTTTACATTGTCCTGAGCCCCTCTTGCAAGGAAACCTGGACTGGCCTGTCGATTAGAGCTTTCACAGGAGTTTGGCCTTACTTCAAGCTTACGGTTGCTTCTGCGGTAATGCTTTGGTAAGATCTTGTTGCAGAACTGCTTACTACAATCGTTCAGTCTTTTACATTGCCATGGTTGAGCAAGGTTTAGTTGGGCAGGTCGCAAGACAAAAATTTGCAATCTGCCCCCAGGGAACCATTCATATCTCGAACACTGTTCCATACACTTCTAGTCTAGGGTCAGTTGTAGTTTCTATCAAGAAACCTATTGTTCTTCTAAAGGACGTAATTGTCATTGTTTACTGCTCCTTGTAGGACTTTTGGAAAGGAATTTACCCTGAAGAATGAAAAAGTGAGGCCTTTAGATAGTTTAGGACTGATTAGAAACTCTCAGGTCATGTGTGCTAGCGAAAGTGGTTTAGTGCCTCTGTTCAATTTGGAAAAAAGTTTCTTCTTTTTATGACACCAGTACTATGTGGAAGATTTGCTTAAATTTGAAAGTGAGATCCTTCAAAAATAGCCTAAAGGACAGCCTTTGGAAAATGGAAGATTGAAAAACCATCTTATCTTAAAATAGAAATAAATAGAGATCCTGCCTCACAGCTGGTGAAGTGAAAATAGATTCAGTTGTACTCTTACTGTTCTTGAAGGTTTGATTCAGGGTAGTTATGCACAGCCAGGAACCAACTCTTTTATGTTATGGTCAGTTCCGCTTTCGAAAACTTCTTTCGAACAGGAAACCGACCAATCATGTTCCAATCCCGCTGGAAACCTACACATCAAGGGCGGTTCCAGTTGGCTGTGTGGATTTAATGTTCCCAAATGCCTAACTGTCGCAAAAGTGATCTTAGTTCCATCTGAATGCAGCTTGGAAATATGGTACTTCAATGGACTGGTGCTCCTGGCTGGTTTCCTCCCCAATGCTACGATAGAATTGGACACGATGTCCATCTGGTATGTCAGCTTATCATTCTTCTTCTATTGGACATGCTAGCTTCATCCTTCTAACATGATGTTTACCCTCATTTTCAGCATGAATTACTGGAATTGGGATTTACAGTTCATGCTGGGGCTAAGTACAGCGGCCAGGTCCGTCACTTCAAACGTTACAGATTGTTGAATGACATTTTAAATAGTTGAATAATGTTCGATTTTGGTTGGCAATCTCCTTAATTTTTGCTAGTATCATTGCCTACTCTTTTTGCTGGCCATACGAACTGCAAATAAATTGATGATAACTACTGTCACTACGCTCTTCATTCAGCTGGTGGATTAGTATGATCCCTGTTGTACTGTTGTCAGCTTACAGATGGTTTGGTGATCAAATGCAGTATCCGGGTCGGTAACGAGTTAGGGGCAGGTCATCCAAGAGTTGCGAAATTTTCAGTTGTGGTAGTGAATGTGACCAGTATTCTCATTAGCATAGTGTTCACTGCGATTGTTCTCATATTCCGGGTTGGTTTGAGCGAACTCTTCACAAGTGATGAAGAAGTCATCGATGCTGTTTCAGAAATAACTCCTCTGCTGGCCATCTCTGTCTTCCTGAATGGAATTCAACCCATACTGTCAGGTAACTGATATTGCATCAGGCATGATACAGAATTGTAATTGCTGGCATGCCCTGTCAATTCATGTCCACATTCTTTTGGTCCTGATTCATGTAGATAATAAAACAGTACATTCTTAAGAAGTGCAATAATTTGTGTTCAAATTTTTCAGTTAAACAAGCAATGTCATATCAAAGTTATCTCTGTCCTAATGATTTTTTAGACTATCTAATGTGTGTTGTCTAATCTGGTTATGTGCAACATTATGAGGCCTGGCACTTGATGTGTTAACTAATCAAATCAATGCCAAATCAAAATTCATGCTTCATGAATCTGCAGGTGTGGCAATCGGCAGTGGTTGGCAAGCTGTCGTGGCATACGTAAATCTGACAGCTTACTACATCATAGGTCTCCCCATAGGATGTGTTCTCGGTTTCAAAACTAGTTTAGAAGTGGCGGTAAATCAACAATCTCTCTCTCTCTCTCTCTCTCTCTCTCTCTCTCTCTCTCTCAAATGCTTTTTGATCTTCAGGGAATCTGGTGGGGAATGATCATTGGGGTTATACTGCAAACAGCAACCTTGATCATTTTGACTGCAAGAACAAATTGGAACAAGGAGGTAATTCCAGCTTCACATCACCTCACATCTCCATCATTTCCCGAATATGGCAAATACTGAATGAATATGCTTTCTCAGGTTGAAAACGCCATGGCTCGTCTGCACAGATCAGCAGAGTGAGACAGACGAGACTTGGTTGGGAAACAGAGAGGCGCATTGCATTCTAACTAACTCTCATTCTGCCATTTCACATTGCTACCATCCCTAAACGTAACAAGGAGAAATATAGCCCGTATGAAGGACCGGATTCTAATGAAGCAGTACTGGGCAGCCAATAATATTCGTGATCATTTAACTGATCACAGACCACAAGGATTCCCAATCCCAGGCCAAGACTTTGGAACCTCACTGCATTTGTATTGATCCTGTTGACGATCCAATCCAATTACGTGGTGTTGCTCAAAACTGGAGAAAAACAATTTACTGGATTTTTTCATCATCTAGAGAACATGCGGCATCAACTAACTGTAGTTTATACATCTTTTCAAAAGTTTTTGGCAAGTACGTCTAGTAACCCTCTTTTCAAATGTTTCCTATCATATCACGTGGTCGAACTGTTGTGCCATGAACAACAATGAGATGTCGTTCCATTCTGCTCAGTATCCTTGAGAACATCAGATGCACTCAGGTCTGGTGATAACATAGAAAAGCACAGATAGAAAGAGGCATTCCGCTAACTGATCTTTCTAGGATTAACCAATATGTTACAGAACAATCAAACATCGGAACTGATTATCCGTTCAACTTAGATACCATATTATTACAAATGCCGTGTCTGATGAATTACGTAGCTCATCAAAAGCACAACCCCTCGGCTTGTGTACTTAAGAAGGACAAACAATCGATTCTGCCAATCCAGAATAATCGGTGGAATTCCTCCCATCCCGGTTGCAATAAGAAACATGGAAGAACAGCAAAAAAGGGAAGATAAATGATGAGACAAGTCATGCAATTCATACATCAGGTCTCGTTCAACCGAGCAACGGAAAAGTGGACTGATCATTCTTCATACTCGCTCTGTTCAATTCAAAATGCGGTCGTTTAGTGAACTTGGGGATATCATGCCTGGACATTCAACACTGTTTGCGTCAAGCAACATGACAACAATAATAATAACCAATAATGACAGATTCATTGATGAACAAAACTGGTTGACCACTCCATTCTTTGCATGCCACAATGCTGCTTCCCCCATATACACGCTCATCTTTGGCGAACACCGAACTAGTGACTCGTGCCTCCAGTGACCGGACATTCTTCTCCAATCTCGGTTCACAGACATGGATCCCCTATACTGTACAGTACATGAATTTCAACCTCAAATTAATGAAAAATGTAAACTTTATCAACATCCGAGACCTATCAAGACACTTAGAAGAATGAGGTGCAAATGAAAGATCCAATCCAAGTCTCTCCCTTTACGCCCTTACAATGACCCACAAAATAAGTCGAGTTCATACCATTCATTTGAAAATTGCAATAAGTGCGAAATTACATGTTGATACTATTGCCCTTATAGTGAAGTGGCTCTGGAACACAGCAGTAGGGCTGTCAGAAGCCCGACCTGGCCTGACCCTATCCGAAACAGTGATAATACACAAATTTTAGGGCTATTGCCTGAACCAAAGGAGACCCAAACCGAAAAAGACACCAAAATTTAGTGCCGGTTTACGTCCAGGCTTTTTTGGTAGCCCCCAGGTACAATTCGATCCTTATATGTGGTCCAGAGCCTAAGAAGTATCTCTAGAGTCCCCTGCATTTCGTACAAGATCTTCGGTGCGTCGTCTTTCAGCAAGAAAAAAAGGCAGAAAAGGAAGAAGCTGCCGCATATTGCCTGAAGGAAGTACCGGTTTCTGATCCGCAAATGGGTGTGGCCCACCGTCGGGGTTCGTTCGATGCGGACAATCTCTTCACTTCGTCGAAAGGACGTGCGCGGGAGTTCGACCGCTTAGCAATGAATGAACCAGCTCAGTATGTGCACTAACCAAAATTTTCGAGCAGAAATTTTGATATCTTTTGTTTTTGCGCTACATCCTTTGGCATCTCATCATTTGGATATTTTTGGACATGATAGGAATAAATGTTCATTTCTTCCTAGAAGAGTAATCTTATCCTATTGGATCGGGTTTACGTTTTCGGTGCTCGACACTATCTATGACAATTGTGTGACGAAAGACCGGTTTCTCTCATATGGCATTGATTTTTCATCATATAGTTAGAGGTTAGTGGTTTTAGATTCCATTCGATTTTAGATCTGTTCAGATTTCACCTAAAATTCAAAACTTATTCATCGGAACAAATTCCTAAATTTTTAGAACGTAGAATCTACCATGCATATCTTAGGACTTAGAACCAAACCGGTTCCCAACGGTCCGGTATTCAGGTTCTCGATTCTATCCTAGAACCATACCCATCCTTACATCTAATAGGAATTCTCACGCAACCTGCCTGAATCAATTGCTTTTGACTTTTTGCTAGAATTAGTTTGTTTATATATGGGACTTGGAGAAGAGTTAGTTAATTGTTTCTTGGAGAGGGCAGCTTGGTGGAATAATTGAGGAGCTAAGAAACTAGTATTTCGGGACGTCGCTTTACTATTGTTAGGTGAAGCGAAGGGAAGGAGTGGTTTTTTCTATACCCTCACGCGAGCACCATCACGCCCATTTCTTGGCTGATTTCACCGCCTTTCCTTCGTACAAGAAAAAGAAAAAGGCTACTGTTTAACTCACGTGCTCTTTGACAATTATTCTAACACTCTAGACATCTCCAACGTGGACTCTTTCTCTACCGCTCTGACCTACTTCTCATGCTGTTCTACTAGTCATGCGATCCAACCAATACTTGCAGACTACAACTCTCAACAACCAACTTTTGCTTATAGCACCTAGTTGGTGTCTTGATTATTTTAGACAAAAATTGATCACAATTTCAACACTTTTCCCCATTCTGCAAAAGTGTACAATCAGATTGTCCGAACCTAATGCAATATGTGGTGAACAAGGGAAAATTGTTCAAAAAGTCCTAAAAGTATTGCATTTTTGCCAATTCAATTATAAACCTTTCAATTTTACCTATTGAGTGATAAATCTTTTTTTATTTTACCAATTTAATCAATTTTGGCTAGAAATTGCTAACACAGCCCCCAACAATGCCATGTAGAATGATCGGCACCGACATGGATAATTTTTTATATTTTATTTTATTTTATTTTATTTTATTTTTTTTCTTTCTTGTTTTTCCTTTCTCCTTCTTTTTGTTGATGGTTGGCCAGTAGCCATGTCCTCTACCACAAGCAAGGCGTGACCCGTTGAGGGTGAGCCTTGGCGAGGCTCACCCTCACCTAGGCAAGACCCAATGAGGGCCGACCTTGCCCAAGCCAAATCTAGCAAGGTCGGTCCTTGCTGGACATCGGCCAGGAAAAGGCAATGGTAGGCAAGGCCACCTTGGCCTACACAAAAGTCAGCCCCCCTAGCCTAGGCGAGGCTGACCCTCACCGAGCCTCGCCCGTGGCAAGCGAGGCCGACCAACCTGGCCACCAACAAAAGTAAGAAGGGGGAAAATATATATTAATAAAAATATAAAAATATATTAAAATATGAGTAAAAATTGTCTACGTTAACACCGATCGTGACATAGAATAGTCAATATTCACATTAGCATATTTCAGCTAAAATTGATCAAATAAACTCGATTAGTAAAATGTGGAAAGATTTATGACTCAATCAATAAAACTAAAATGTTTAAAGCTATATTGGTATCAGAGCAATAGATTTAAGTCTTTTTGGATAATTTTACCGGCAAATAAGTGTTTTGAGTTTGCTCTAGTGAAAGCATGGCGACAAGCGAAATGAAGTTCTCACTGGCGTTCCTCAGGCCCATCTCCTGACATTTATGAAGGCTCTTTATACCAAACGTTCACCGTTACAAGATAAGGGTCCCTTCCCTCTTCCAACTCTGGGCTCATAATCATATATACACGATAAACATGATAAAAGGAAGCCTATCAAAACATTACACCCCTCCATTCTCTCACATGGAGAGAAAAATGGCAGGAACTGCAATCTAAATGCTGGAAACCGAATGGAGATCAAATAAGCAACCGCTTTACATCATTGACCAGGTCTAATGTTTCCACATTCGATGAACTCTTCAAGCGAGCCGCAGCTTTTTCCACCGGAGACAAGCAGAGAATTAGGCATTAGTGTCCATGTCTGACATGAAACCAGATGAGATGACCAATTCAGGAGTACAGCTACCTCAGCGTTCCAAGTTGTTCTAGAATATGATGAGGGCTGTTATTTGTGGAAGAACCCCAGCAATCATTCCCCGCCAGATACCCCGAAATGAAGAGCACTCATCATGAGTTAGCTCAATGAGTTTTGTTTTAGTGATGAGCCAAATGCCATTAAAATGGTGCCAATGGGTGTATTGCCCCTAATAGAAAAGGTTTTAGCAGGGAAGCCATCTCATAGAAAATCATTCCCGAAAGATTGTTTCTAACATTGCCAACAAACTAGACGTAATGAATTGTGGCATAAGAAAGCTCTCGAGTTGTTTGTTGTCTAAAAAGGGATCAGCCAGCAATATGCCGTCACGTAAGGACGGTTCTGCCTCTTGAATATTTCCCTCATTAACTTTTACTTTAGCTTCTGTAGTTTTCATGCAGAGAACATTGGCATGGACTTCACGAGCTGATGAATCACCCCCATGCTCAATTTCAACTGAAAGAGTATGAATGTGAGTTTGATCACACACAATCGGTATGGAGATTTTTATTATATTTATAATATGTACATGAACGGGAAAAACACAATTAAAAAGATTTTACAAATATAACAATCTACAGTGTCAATGATAGCAATTTACAGTATCAATATAGATTGTGAAAGATTTGCTCTATCGACGGAATTGACACAAATCGTAGAAGATCGGCTCAATCAATGGGATTGGCACATATTGTAGAAGATTGGTGTATCATGGGAGATTTGCTTTATCATCAACAACCTCTACGCATTTCACTCTCTTCCGTTCCTTTATTTCCCTGACACTATGGCTAATGATGCAAAAAGCTCAACTGGCCTCCTTGCGAACGATCTGGACACGCATGTCCATAATGGCACCAATGATTATTGAGAAGAAGCGGAGGCCAGCCAATCCCCAACTTCTGCCTAACTTTCAAAGAGCACACCTGGGAAGTTGGCTCGAGATTTTTTACTCCACCCTAACCAGCACGTTTAGAAACAATCTTTCGGGCATGATTTTCTATGAGGATGGATGGGCAATACCCGATTGGCACTATTTGAATGGCATTTGGCTCATCACTAATATAAAACTTATTGAGCTAACTCAGGATAAGTGCTCTTCATTTCGGGCTATCTAGTGGGGAATGACTATTGGGGTTCTACAAACAGCAGCCCTCGTCAAATTAACGGTTAGAACAACTTTAGTTCTGAATTGTGCATCTCATCTGGTGTCATGTCAGACATGGACACCGACGCCTAATTCTCTGCTTGTCTCCAGTCGAAAAAGTTGCAACTCGCTTGAAGAGTTCAGTGAATGTGGAAACATTCAACCTAGTTGATGACGTATAGCGGTTGCTTATTTGATCTCCAGTTTCCTGCATTTAGACTGCAGTTCTTGCCATTTTCTCTCGATGTGAGAGAATGGAGGGGTAAAATGTTTTGATAGGCTTCATTTTTTCATGTTTTGCTTATCATGTATGTATGAGCCCAGATTTGGAAGAGGGAAGGGGACCCTTATCTTGTAACGGCGAACATTTGGGATAAAGAACCTTCGCATATTTCAGGAGATGGGCCTGAGGAATGCCAGTGAAAACTTCATTTTACTTGTCGCCATGCTTTCACCAGAGGAAACTCAGGAACACTTATTCATCGAGAAAATTGTCCAAAAGTTTTAAATCTATTGCATGTATGCCAATACAATTATAAACTTTTAATTTTTCTAATTTAATCATAAACATTTTAATATTTTACCAATCAAATCCATTTGGTCAATTTCAGTCAAAATTTGTTGACGTGGACATTGACCATCTTACATCACAATCGGTGCTAATGTAGAAAATTTTTAATAATATTTTAATATATTTTAAATTTTTTATTGATATACTATCTTTTTTCTGATTTTTTCTTTTTCCCCTTTTTCTTCCTTTTGATGGTGGTCAAGCGAGCTAGCCTTGGCCAATGAGGCTCGGCGAGTGTTAGCTGGCCTAGGCCCGAGAAGGCCAACCTTCGCCCAAGCCAAGGCGGCCTCGCCTTTGCTCAATTGATGCCCAAGCAAGGGCTGACCTTGCCAAATCTGGCTTGGGCAAGGCCGACGCTAGCCAAGGCTTGCCTAGGTGAGGGTGAGCCTTGGCGAGGCTCACCCTCAATGAGCCACATCTTGCCCGTGGCAGGTGAGGCCAATTGGCCAGGCCATGGCTGCTGGCCAACTACTAGCAAAAGGAAAAGAAAGGATAAAAAGAAAGAAAAATGAAAAAAGAATATATATTATTAAAAATTATTCACATCGTGTCGGCTATCCTATATGGTCGCGTCAGCAATTTCTAGTCAAAATTGGTCAGATAGACTCAATAGGTAAAATGTGAAAAGATTTATGGCTTAATTGGTAAGATTAAAATGTTTAGAAATTTTTGGACAACTTTCCCCTTTGTTCACTACATACTGCATTAGGTTTGGACAATCTGATTGTTCACTTGTGCAAAATGGGGAAAAGTGTTGAAATTGTGATCAATTTTTGTCTAAAATAATCAAGACACCAACCAGGTGCCGAAAGCAAAGGTTGCCTGAGAGTTGTGGTCCAGTATCGGTTGTATTTTGTGACTAATAAAAAAGCATGAGAAGTTGGTAGAATTAGACTTAGAGGTAGAGAAAGAGTCTATGTTGGAGTTGTCTGGCGAGGTCGAGCCCTGTCAAAGGCTGGGCAAGCTCAGCCTCAGCAGGAGTCGACGAGTTGTCTGGCAAGGTCGTCGGCCCTCATTTGGCCGGTCATCAGTCATCCCAAGGCGGCGGCCCGTCAACCAGCCAAAGCTTGAAGAAGAAGAGAAAGAAAAGGAAAAATGAGAAGAAGAAGAAAAGAAAAAAGTAATAAAATTATTTAAAAATTAAAAGAAAATGGTTTGCATTATAAATTTTGAATATGGTACTAAACGCAATTCTATTCTGAGAATAGAAATTTTGGGCAATTATCAAATTTCTTCAAATGCTTAGAAATTATTCTTAGGAATTAAAAAAGAATCATTTCGATAAAAAAATTATTCTTTCTAACAAAAATGGTTATCAAACACGTTCTTATTAATGGTGGTCCAAGCGACATGGACCCACATGATCTTGTCTGAAGAGATTACTTTGTCCACACGCGTTTTCTTCTTTCCCAAAATCGTACAAAAAACACGTACAAACGAGCAATGTGTGATACTTTTAACTATCCTCTAGCTCGAGGCTGCAACCACGAATTATATTGACGCGGCTTTGATATCATATTAGAACAAGCAAACACTTCCCACATTGTAGATATATCATCTGGTTCAGAAGATCCCTTAAGGGCGACAAACTGTTTCTCTGTTCCACAGCGAAGGATACGCTGACTTAAGAGAAAAAAAAACGGGTTATTGGCCTTCAACATCAATTTGTTGCGTATTTGAAGAGGCTTCCTAAGACCCTTGATCAGACGAGTTCTGGTCTCTCCGACTGCTGTCCAGTCATTTTGTTGGAAATTCTATAAACCGTTTCAAGCCATAATGTCGGTGTTATTATGTTCCGTTGATTCACGAAGCATGTAAAACAAGTCATAAACTTTCCTTCTGTTCTGATATCACGCAGTTGGGCATGGGCAGTGCGGTGCAAACTGTCTCTTGCCAGGCTTATGGGGCCAAGAGGTACTCAGAAACGGGCATCATTTGTCGAACTGTTGTGCCATGAACCCGGACAGGTTCAACCCGATCGGCCCCTACCGAGTCAGGCCCGGGTCGGGTCAGGTCTGACCCGGTTGGCCCCATTTTTAATTAAAAATTATTTTTTTAAAAAATTAAAAAAATTAAAAACAAAAAAAAATTAAAAAAAATCGAAAATTAAGAAATGTAGGGTTTGGTTATGAATTGCCATGTATTGCCTTTTTAGTGTAATTAGGCCTTTATTTACCCATATATTGATTATATTGTATGTTTAGTTTGCATATTTAATTATGTTAAATTTCACGTATTTAATTTTATTGTAATTAGGATCTTGATAGCTATGATTGTTACCTTAATGATTGTACACCCGTATGATCACCTTACATGTTAGTGGATAAGTATAAGATCAATCTAAAATGAACAAGATTATGTACCGAAATGGCACTAATTGGTTAATTAGTATAATCAAATCCCCGACCTTAGATTCTCTGGTTGCGTAGGAAGTAAGGCATGCTCACATGCTTCACTTGATTTCTAGCCGACCCCAATAGGCTAGTAGCGACTCCTTTTGTGCAAAATTCCTAAAAAAATATCCCAATATCACGCTGAATATGGGCTTGGGAGAGCACGCACCTAATTATGGGCCTTGGGCCCGTCCTTTAGGCAATACCCCTAAACCTATTCCTTCCCCCCGAGAGTAGATCGCGACAACAATGTTTTATTTATTTATTTTTAACTTTTTTCACTTGTCTTTTTTCAACTATCAATTTAAATTTTTCACAGGAACGTTGTGATACAATTTCAAAATCAGGTCACTATACTCCGCCTATGTAGTCTCGAGCTCAAGGAATGTTAAAAGTATCGTGTATTGCTTGGTTATATATGTTTCTAATATGATTCTTTTAAAACGAGGAAACTCGTTGAAATAAAATAGTACAGGATACTGTTTCTTGGACCACCTTCACTTCGAGAAAATATTGATTCTTAAAAGTGTCACTTGTCGCCTGTCCATTTATGTTTTCTGGATAAAATAGTACAGGACACTGTTGCTTGGCCGCCTTCACCTAATGAACCGAGGAGACTCGCAATCTCGTACCAACCTTGGAGGGCGTGCCGGGTAGGTGGCCTCCGTATCTTCCTTTCCAGGTCAAGCCCCCCATTTTTTTTTTTTTTTTTAAGCCCCCATTTAATCGAGCGAATTCTGGTCTATTTAGCTACGGTGTGCACCATCAAGTTTTCTTCATCACGAACGATCATGGGCTCAGCAGCAGCAGAGCAACAGCCGTTGCTGCTCGGACAAGACCCTCACGGTCGAATCTCCGACTTGTCGTCTGCCACGATCGAGGAGCTCCTTGAGCATTCGATCCCACTCCGATGGTGGGCACGTCTAGTGGCCTGGGAGTCGAGGATGCTCTGGCTCTTATCCGGCTCATCCATTGTCGTGTCCGTCTTCAACTTCATGCTCAGTTTCGTGTCGCTCATGTTTACCGGGCATTTGGGCACGGTGGAACTTGCCGGCGCCTCCATGGCTAGCGTGGTCATCCAAGGTCTTGCTTATGGCATAATGGTATTTGCCCACCACTCTTAAAGTTCATTGAATATGTGGCAGCCAGTTCAATAATAATCACAGTTTAATGCTCATTATTTGGTTATGCTAATGGTTGCATTCACTTATCTGAATTGTTTGACATCACAAGCATATTTTTCTTTTTTTGGTAAAAGTATAGTATAGACTTGCCAATCAAATTTAAAAAATGGAGGCCCGGCACCAATAATAAGCAGACACTCAAGAAGACCAAAGGGTCAAGAAGAGTGTAAGGGTGCTGTGGTTCCAAGGAGAATACAAGAGGCGAACATCACAAGCATATTGTCCAGTCTTTTTGTTGGAAATTCTATAAATCATATCAAGCCATAATGCCGGTGTTATTATATATTCTGTTCATTCACGAAGCATGTGAAACAAGTCATAAACTTTACTTGTGTTCCGTTATCACGCAGTTGGGCATGGCCAGCGCGGTGCAAACTGTCTGTGGCCAGGCTTATGGGGCAAAGAGGTACTCAGAAATGGGCATCATTTGCCAAAGAGCTATAGTTCTGCACTTGGGAGCAGCTGTCCTTCTCACCGTCATATACTGGTTCTCCGGCGATATACTCCTTGCAATTGGACAATCTGAGACCATCACCGAGCCAGGCCAGTTATTTGCGCGGGGATTGATCCCTCAGCTATATGCATTCGCCATCGCCTGCCCGATGCAGAGGTTCCTTCAGGCACAGAACATAGTGAACCCTCTGGCTTACATGTCCGTGGGGGTCTTCCTCTTGCACACCCTCCTCACATGGATTGTGGTCTATGTCTTGGACTATGGCCTTCTAGGGGCGGCCCTGACTCTGAGCCTCTCATGGTGGATTCTCGTCCTCCTCAACACTCTTTACATTGTCCTGAGCCCCTCTTGCAAGGAAACCTGGACTGGCCTGTCAATTAGAGCTTTCACAGGAGTTTGGCCTTACTTCAAGCTTACGGTTGCTTCTGCGGTAATGCTTTGGTAAGTATTTGTTGTAGAACTGCTCACTACAATCGTTCAGTCTTTTACATTGCCATGGTTGAGCAAGGTTTAGTTGGGCAGGTCTCAAGACAAAAATTTGCAACCTGCCCCCATGGAACCATTCATATCTCGAACAATTTGCGTACACTTCTAGTCTAGGGTCAGTTGTAGGTTCTATCAAGAAACCTATTGTTCTTCTGAAGGACGTAGTTGTCAGTGTTTACTGCTCCTTGTAGGACTTTTGGAAAGGAATTTACACTGAAGAATGAAAAAGTGAGACCTTTAGATGTTTTAGGACTGATTAGAAACTCACAGGTCATGTGTGCTAGCAAAAGTGGTTTTTTGCGCCTCTGTGTTCAATTTGGAAAAAAGTTTCTTCTTTTTATGAAAACAGTACTATGTGGAAGATTTGCTTAAATTTGAAAGTGAGTTCCTTCAAAAATAGCCTAGAGGACAGCCTTTGGAATATGGAAGATTGAAAAACCATCTTATCTTAAAATAGAAATAAATAGAGATCCTGCCTCACGGCTGGTGAAGTGAAAATAGATTCAGTTGTACTCTCACTGTTCTTGAAGGTTTGATTCAGGGTTGTTATGCACAGCCAGGAACCAACTCTTTTATGTTATGGTCAGTTCCACTTTCCAAAACTTCTTTCGAACAGGAAACCGACCAATCATGTTCCAATCCTGCTGGAAACCTACACTTCAAGGGCGGTTCCAGTTGGCTGTGTGGATTTAACTTGCCCGAATGCCTAACTGTCGCAAAAGTGACCTTAGTTCAATCTGAATGCAGCTTGGAAATATGGTACTTCAATGGACTGGTGCTCCTGGCTGGTTTCCTCCCCAATGCTACGATAGAATTGGACACGTTGTCCATCTGGTATGCCAGCTTATCATTCTTCCTCTATTGGACATGCTAGCTTCATCCTCCTAACATGATGTTTACCCTCATTTTCAGCATGAATTACTGGAATTGGGATATTGAGTTCATGCTTGGGCTAAGTGCAGCAGCCAGGTCTGTCACTTCAAAAGTTACAGATTTTTGAATGACGTTTTAAATAGTTGAATAATGTTTGATTTTGGTTAGCAATCTCCTTAATTTTTGCTAGTATCATTGCCTACTCCTTTTGCTGGCCACACAAACTGCAAATAAATTGATGATGACTACTGTCACTACACTTTTCATCCAGCTGGTGGATTAGTATGATCCCCATTGTACTGTTGTCGGCTGACAGATGGTTTGGTGATCAAATGCAGTATCCGGGTCAGTAACGAGTTAGGGGCAGGTCATCCAAGAGTTGCGAAATTTTCAGTTGTGGTAGTGAATGTGACCAGTATTCTCATTAGCATAGTGTTCACTGCGATTGTTCTCATATTCCGGGTTGGTTTGAGCAAACTCTTCACAACTGATGAAGAAGTCATCGATGCTGTTTCAGAAATAACTCCTCTGCTGGCCATCTCTGTCTTCCTGAATGGAATTCAACCCATACTGTCAGGTAACTGATGTTGCATCAGGCATGATACAGAATTGTAATTGCTGGCATGCCTTGTCAATTCATGTCCGCATTATTTTGGTCCTGATCCATGTAGATAATAAAGCGGTACATTCTTAAGAAGTGCAATAATTTGTGTTCAAATTTTTCAGTTAAACAAGCAATGTCATATCAGTGTTATCTCTGTGCTAATGTTTTTTTAGACTGTCTAATATGTGTTGTCTAATCTGGTTATGTGCAACATTATGAGGCCTGGCACTTGATGTGTTAACTAATCAAATCAATGCCAAATCAAAATTCATGCTTCATGAATCTGCAGGTGTGGCAATCGGCAGTGGTTGGCAAGCTGTCGTGGCATACGTAAATCTGACAGCTTACTACGTCATAGGTCTCCCCATAGGATGTGTTCTCGGTTTCAAAACTAGTTTAGAAGTGGCGGTAAATCAACAATCTCTCTCTCTCTCTCTCTCTCTCTCTCTCTCTCTCTCTCAAATGCTTTTTGATCTTCAGGGAATCTGGTGGGGAATGATCGTTGGGGTTATACTGCAAACAGCAACCTTGATCATTTTGACTGCAAGAACAAATTGGAACAAGGAGGTAATTCCAGCTTCGCATCACTTCACATCTTCATCATTTCCCGAATATGGCAAATACTGAATGAATATGCTTTCTCAGGTTGAAAACGCCACGGCTCGTCTGAACAGATCGACAGAGTGAGACGGATGAGACTTGGTTGGGAAACAGAGAGGCGCATTGCATTCTAACTAACTCTCATTCTGCCATTTCACATTGCTACCATCCCTAAACGTAACAAGGAGAAATATAGCCCGTATGAAGGACCTGATCCTAATGAAGCAGTACTGGGCAGCCAATAATATTCGTGATCATTAACTGATCACACACCACAAGGATTCCCAATCCCAGGCCAAGACTTTTGAACCTCACTGTATCTGTATTGATCCTGTTCACGATCCAATCCAATTACGTGGTGTTGCTCAAAACTGGAGAATAACAATTTACTGGATTTCTTCATCATCTAGAGAACATGCGGCATCAACTAACTGTAGTTTATACATCTTTTCAAAAAAATTTGGCAAGTACGTCTAGTAACGCTCTTTTCAAATGTTTCCTATCGTATCACGTGGTCGAACTGTTGTGCCATGAACAACAATGAGATGTCGTTCCATTCTGCTCAGTATCCTTGAGAACATCAGGTGCACTCAGGTCTGTGATAACATAGAAAAGCACAGATAGAAAGAGTCATTCCGCTAACTGATCTTTCTAGGATTAACCAATATGGTACAGAACAATCAAACATCGGAACTGATTATCCATTCTACTTGGATACCGTACCGTTACAAATGCCATGTCTGATGAATTACGTAGCTCATCAAAAGTACAACCCCTCGGCTTGTGTACTTAAGAAGGACAAACAATCGATTACTGCCAATCCAGAATAATCGATGGAATTCCTCCCATCCCAGTTGCAATAAGAAACTTGGAAGAACAGCAAAAAAGGGAAGATAAATGATGAGACAAGTCATGCAATTCATACATAAGGTCTCGTTCAATCGAGCAACGGAAAAGTGGACTGATCATTCTTCATACTCGCTCTGTTCAATTCAAAATGCGGTCGTTTAGTGAACTTAGGGATATCATGCCTGGACATTCAACACTGTTTGTGTCAAGCAACATGACAACAATAATAATAACCAATAATGACAGATTCATTGATGAACAAAACTGGTTGACCACTGCATAATTTGCATGCCACAATGCTGCTTCCCCCATTTACACGCTCATCTTTGGCGAACACTGAACTAGTGACTCGTGCCTTCGGTCACCGGACATTGTTCCCCAATCTCGGTTCACAGACATGGATCCCCTATACTGTATGGTACGTGAATTTCAACCTCAAATTAATGAAAAATGTAAACTTTATCAACATCCGAAAGACCTATCGAGACACTTAGAAGAATGAGGTGCAAATGAAAGATCCAATCCAAGTCTCTCCCTTTACACCCTTACAATGACCCACGAAATAAGTCGATTTGATACCATTCATTTGAAAATTGCAATAAGTGCAAAATTACATGTTGACACTATTGCCCTTATAGTGAAGTGGCTCTGGAACACAGCAGTAGGGCTGTCAGAAGCCCGACCTGGCCTAACCCTATCCGAAACAGTGATAATACTCAAATATTAGAGCTAATTGTCTGAACCAAAGAAGACCTGAACCGAAAAAGACCCCAAAATTTAGTGCCGGTTTACATCCAGGCTTTTTTGGTAGCCCCCAGGTACAATTCGATCCTTATATGCGGTCCAGAGCCTGAGAAGTATCTCTAGAATCCCCTGCATTTCGTACAAGATCTTTCTTTTTTCTGGTCGAATTCGTACAAGATCTTCGGTGCGTCGTCTTTCAGCAAGAAAAAAAGGCAGAAAAGGAAGAAGCTGCCGCATATTGCCTGAAGGAAGTACCGGTTTCTGATCCGCAAATGGGTGTGGCCCACCGTCGGGGTTCGTTCGATGCGGACAATCTCTTCACTTCGTCAAAAGGACGTGCGCGGGAGTTCGACCGCTTAGCAATGAATGAACCAGCTCAGTAAGTGCATTGACCAAAATTTTCGAGCAGAAATTTTGATATTTTGTGCGTTTGCGCTACATCCTTTGGCATCTCATCATTTGGATATTTTTGGACATGATAGGGATAAATGTTCATTTCTTCCTAGAAGAGTAATCTTATCCTATTAGATTGGGTTTACGTTTTCAGTGCTCGACACTGTCTACGGCAATGGTGTAACGAAAAGACCGGTTTCTCTCATATGGCATCGATTCTTCATCATTTAGTCAGAGGTGAGCAGTTTTAGATTCTATTTGATTTTAGATCTATTCAGATTTCACATAAAATTCAAAACTTATTCATCGGAACAAATTCCTAAATTTTTAGAACATAGAATTTACTATGCATATATGAAAACTTAGAACCGAACCGGTTCGCAACGGTCCGGTTTTCAGGTTCTCGATTCTATCCTAGAACCATACCCATCCTTACATCTAATAGGAATTCTCACGCAGCCTGCGCTGAATCAATTGCTTTTGACTTTTTGCTAGAATTTGTTTGTTTATATATGGGACTTGGAGAAGAGTTGGTTAATTGCTTCTTGGAGCGGGCAACTCGGTGGAATAATTGAGGAGCTAAGAAACTAGTATTATTTCGGGACGTCGCTTTACTATTGTTAGGTGACACGAAGGGACCCTCACGCGAGCACTATCACGCCCATTTCTTGGCTGATTTCACCGCCTTTCCTTCGTACAAGAAAAGAAAAAGGCTATTGTTTAACTCACGTGCTCTTTGACAATTAATCTAACACTCTAGACATCTCCAACGTGGAATCTTTCTCTACCACTCTTACCAACTTCTCATGCTGTTCTACTAGTCATGCGATCCAACCAGTACTTGCAGACTACAACTCTCAACAACCAACTTCTGCTTTCAGCACCTAGTTGGTGTCTTGATTATTTTAGACAAAAATTGATCACAATTTCAACACTTTTCCCCATTATGCAAAAGTTTACAATCAGATTGTCCGAACCTAATGCATTATGTGGTGAACAAGGGAAAATTGTCCAAAAAGTCCTAAAATTATTGCATTTTGGCCAATTCAATTATAAACCTTTCAATTTTGTCTATTAAGTGATAAATCTTTTTTTTATTTTGCTAATTAACTCAATTTAATCAATTTCGGCTAGAACTTGCTAACACGCATGCCAACGATGCCATGTAGAATGATCGGCGGCGCGTGGATAATTTTTTATAATATTTTTTTATTTTTTTTTCTTTCTTGTTTTTCCTTTCTCCTTTTTGTCAATGGTTGGCCACTAGCCATGTCTTGGCCAGCTGGCCTCACCTACCACAAGCAAGGCGTGACCCGTCAAGGGTGAGCCTTGGCGAGGTTCACCCTCACCTAGGCAAGACCCAATGAGGGTCGACCTTGCCCAAGCCAAATCTGACAAGGTTGGTCATTGCTGGACATTGGCTGGGCAAAGGCAATGGTAGGCCAGGCCGCCTTAGCCTACGCAAAAGTCAGCCCCCACTAGCCTAGGCGAGGCTGACCCTCACCAAGCCTCGCTTGTGGTAGGCGAGGCTAGCCGAGTCGGCCATCGACAAAAGTAAGAAGAATGGGGAAAATATGAAAAATATATATTAATAAAAATATGAAAATATATTAAAATATGAGTAAAAATTGTCTACATTAGCACTGATTGTGACGTAGGATAGTCGATATTCATGTCAACAAATTTAAGTTAAAACTAATCAAATAAACTCGATTAGTAAAATGTGGGAAGATTTATGACTCAATCAACAAAACTAAAATGTTTAAAGCTAAATTGGTATAAGAGCAATAGATTTAAGTCTTTTTGGATAATTTTACTGGTAAATAAGTGTTTTGAGTTTCCTCTAGTGAAAGCATGGCGACAAGTGAAATGAAGTTCTCACTAGCATTCCTCAGGCCCATCTCCTAACATTTATGAAGGCTCTTTATCCCAAACGTTCACCGTTACGAGATAAGGGTCCCTTCCCTCTTCCGACTCTTGGCTCGTAATCATATATACACGATAAACATGATAAAAGGAAGCCTATCAAAACATTTCACCCCCCCCCCATTCTCTCACAGCGAGAGAAAAATGGCAGGAACTTCAATCTAAATGCTGGAAACCGAATGGAGATCAAATAAGCAACCGCTATACATCATCAACCAGGTCTAATGTTTCCACATTCGTTGAACTCTTCAAGCGAGCTGCAGCTTTTTCCACTGGAGACAAGCAAAGAATTAGGCATCAGTGTCCATGTTTGACATGAAACCAGATGAGATGAACAATTCAGGAGTACAGCTACCTTAGCATTCCAAGTTGTTCTAGAATATGATGAGGGCTGCTATTTGTGGAAGTGTTGGAAGATATGCAGAAAGTTTGGAAAGATTCGATTAGATCAAATCATAGAGATTTTATTGAATCAATTAAAATCAGATCTAATCTGTACATTGTATCATTTCCTTTTCTTTTACACATACTTTGTAATATAATACAACTCTGTACATTGAATGAAAGTCAGAGAAATACACAAAAATTCCTATACTTCTTCTTCTCAATTTACCTTTCCCTTCATATTTTGACATGGTATCAAAGCTCCGAAGACTCTGACATTGCTTCCGCTTCATCCGTGTTGATTGCCTAGAAGAACCCTATCCTGCAAAAGGGTTGCCGAGAGGAATCAACACTTTTTTTAAGGGAAATTTTTCAATATGAACCAACCAGAGAATCTCACCTCCAACCTAGATGAACAAACAGCAACAGCAACGACCCCACAGGCTTCCAATGCTATTTCCGTGGCCGAACAACAATTCGGCCAACCCCATATCCAAAATCAACATGCATATTGGCAGAATGCTCCGGCTCAGTTTAATCTGGGTCAACCATTTTCGGCGTATCCCTACCAATGGATGCCATATCCATAGATCCCTGGGACGAATCCAATCACATCATCGCTGGGATTTCAAAGTAATATGCCGAGCGACGGAGGCCTACCAACCAGCACTGGGGCAGGCTCGACCATCAGCCCGGAGCAGACGAGCGGATTGAATAATTCTAGTGCGAGACTTCAGGGGCAATCCACAAATCTATACAAGGGAATACCACCTGGTTTTCTTCTATTTCCTTTCGCGGCCGCCATGGGTCAACCAGAGCCCGGCGACGCACTATATGTCTCCACTGCCGACGGACCGGAGTTGCGGCTCATCAGCCACCCTCTCACGGGTCCAGAGAATTACTCAACTTGGGCACGGGAATTTCGGTGAGCCCTAATCACAAAAGACAAAGAGGGGTTCATCGACGGGACCGTTCCGATCCCAACCGACGAAAAAATGGGAAAACAGTGGAGAAAATATAACCAATTGGTCAAAACATGGATCGGCAACTGCATCAACCTAGAAATCGCGACTAGGTTACCACCCATAGAAGACTCAAAAATAATTTGGGACAGCATCCGAGAAATGTACGGCAAATTGGATCGAGCAAAAAAAAATTCGCTCCACTAAGCACTCAGCGAACTGAAGCAAGGAAACACATCGATGACAACGTGCTTCAACAGGCTTTCAGCACTCTGGAACGAGTTGAAAGCCACTAAAGAAAAGCTGGAAGGGCCCGAATCGACCCTCCAGTAGTATAGAGCCACGAAAGATAGGGAGAAGGCGACTCAATTCTTACTCATTTTGAATGATTCGTATCTCATCTTCCGATCGCAGATTCTGGCAATGGAACCGGCACCAACCCTCGGCCGGATCTTCCAGCTTGCGGTGCAAGAGGAGAATCAAAGGCTTGCTTCGTCGAACAGCAAAAACTCCGAAACCCTAGCGCTGGGTGGCAAGGGTGGAGAAGGAGAAGACCCTAGAAAGGAAAGGGCAGGAGCAATTGCTAGGGTTCGCGAATCAGAAGGCGTATAAATGGGGCAGCCGGACGACCTAGATCGAATGTCGCGATCCGACGGCTCCAAAGGCGCGCAGGCTCCGTCTGATCTGAACGGTGGAGATGCGTCCGTTCCAAGGGGATCCAATGTCCTTACCAATGTCATTTATATTCCGGACTTTCAATTTAATCTCATTTCAATGTCTAGAGCCTGTAAGGAAAACTCTTGTCAAGTTCTTTTCAATACTGATACTTGTCTGTTTCAGGCCCTTTCAACTGGGATATTGATGGGCTGGGGTAGTCTCTCTGAATGATTGTTTTTTCTGGAAAAGCTTGCCAACAAATTTTAATCTTTTTCCTTGTAATAAGAAATCATTGTGTAACTCAACTTCCAATTATATAAATTTCCTTTTGCACTCCAGATTGGGTCATAACTCTCATTTTTCTTATCCTCAATGTCGAATTTGCCCGCTTGTAAAGCAATCACGTAACCCTTTCCCTACTGCATGCTGATGTCTAGGGACCCTCTCATACAGTAAATCATGATGGGTCTCGTTTTTTCCTTACCATTGTGGATGATCACTCCAGAGCCACATGGATTTTTCTCATGCAGTCTAAAAGTCAAGTTGTGTCCAACTTAAGAACCTTTCTTTCCTTGTCCAAAACCCAATTTGAGAAACCTGTGCAAAGAACAAGGACAGACAATGTGAAGGAATTTTTTAATCATGAATGTGCGGACCTTTTTTTATCACAAGGGATATTGCATGAAAGCTCCTATACCTATACACCACAATAAAATGGAGTGGTGGAAAGGAAGCATCGTCATCTCTTGGAGGTTGCCAGAGCTTTAAAGTTTCGAGCTTCTATTCCAGATATTTTTTGGGGGGATTGCATATTGGCTGCTACTTATTTAATAAATCGAATGCCTACCGAGATTCTGGATGGACAATCTCCTTTCCATATACTCTTTGGAAAGAAGCCTGACTTGAGCCACTTGAGAGTTTTTGGTTGTCTGTGCTATGCTGCAATTGTCGGGCCCAAAGATAAGATGAGTCCACGTGCTCGCAATTGCATCTTCATGGGATATTCTACCTTACAAAAGGGATATTGGATTTTTTATCCGAGTACAGGAGAATTTTCTGTCAGCAAAGATGTTATATTCCAGGAAATTGTTTTTCCTTTTGCCGACCAGAACAAAGGTGGCACTGAACCAGGGCATTCTCCAACCTATTCTGCTGAAGATAGGTCTGCAGCTTTCGGATATATCTTTCTCCCTCCGTTGACAAATACACCAGGTTTTTCTAAATCCACTACCAGCACAACACCTTTAGTGGATGTCTAGGATGAAAGACTGAATTATGAGGTTCCTTCAAATCTGCCTACTTCAGACTCGTTTCCTGTGCAAATTCCAGACAATGCTACATCTTCGGAAGATGATCGACCCAGACGTTCTGGTCGTGCTACTCGACCACCTACCTGGACTAAAGACTACATATGTGGAGTCAGGAATTCACCAGGTATTCCTTTTCCAATCTCATCTTATGTTTCATTTGATCATTTATCCCCGGCGCATCAATGTTGCATTGCTCGTATTTTTGAAGAACAAGAACCATCCAACTTCCATGAGGCAAGTAATGATCCACGATGGCAAACAGCAATGGAGGTAGAATTGAAGGCTCTCATGGATAATCACACATGGGATCTTGTTCCCCTACCTCCACATCATAAAGCAATTTGATGTAAATGGGTATACAAGATCAAATATCAAGCAGATAGGTCAATTGAACGATACAAAGCGCAACTAGTGGCTAAAGGCTTCACACAGAAAGAGGGTTTCAACTATCACGAAACTTTTTCCCCCGTGGCCAAGGATGTCACAGTTCGTTCCTTTCTCTCCGTAGCAGCCTCTCAAGACTGGTCGTTACATCAGATGGATGTTCATAATGCCTTCCTCCATGGAGATTTAGACGAGGAGATATATATGGAAGTTCCCCAAGATTTGCGGAGACAGGGGGAGAATAAAGTATGTCGTCTCCGCAAATCTTTGTACGGACTCAAGCAAGCATCCAAACAGTGGTATGCAAAATTTGCTGAATCACTGATAGCTGCTGGTTTTCAACAATCCAGATTTGATTATGTTGTTTTCACATGGACTCAAGGTACGTCATCTATCTACTTGATGATATATGTAGATGACATACTCATTATGGGAAATGATGAAATAGCTATCAAAGGCCTTAAGGGATACCTGCATTCTACTTTCCATATTAAATATCTGGGATCGCCAAAGTATTTCCTTGGGATCGAAATTGCTCGATCTAGCCAAGGAATCTCTCAGCCAGAGAAAATTTGCATTGGAGATCATTTCAGAAGCAGGATTATCTGGATATAAGCCAGCTGTGGTACCGATTGAGCAAAATGTCATACTGACAACCGCTGATTATGATGTTGAACTATCTCAGGAGGCAGATCCTATACTCAAGGATCCTTTGGGCTATTAGAAGCTTGTCAGGAAGCTCATATATTTAGCTATGACCAGACCGAACAAAAGTTATGCTGTGCAGATACTTAGTCAGTTCATGCATAAGCCAAAACAGTCTCACATGAATGTCGCGCTGAAGGTCGTGAAGTACTTGAAGAAATGTCCTAGTCTTGGAATTCTTCTCTCTAGGAAGTGTGACATGAAGATGACTACATACTGCGACGCAGACTATGCAACCTATCTTATGAGCAGAAGATCAATAACTGGTTTTTGTATCAAATTGGGGGATTCTTTGCTTTCTTGGAGAACAAAGAAACAACCAACTGTCTCGTTATCTTCGGCAGAGGCGGAATATCAAGCCATGGCTAAAACCACATGTGAAATAGTGTGGTCGAGAGGGTTACTTCAAGATCTTGGAGTGCAGGTCAAGGGACCAACAAGATCATTCTGCGACAATGATGCAGCCCTCAAACTTGCATCCAACCCTATCGTGCATGAGAGAACGAAGCACATAGAAGTAGACTGTCATTTCACCCGCGAGAAAATCCAGGAAGGGATAGTCGAGACACAAGGGATTGGAACACAAGAACAACCGGCTGATGTCTTCACCAAACCTCTGTGTCAAAGACAGCATGCATATCTCTTGAGCAAGCTAGGCATCTTTAACATATACAAGCCACCAGTTTGAGGGGGAGTGTTGGAAGATATGCAGAAAGTTTGGAAAGATTCGATTAGATCAAATCATAGGGATTTTATTGAATCAATTAAAATCAGATCTAATATGTACATTGTATCATTTCCTTTTCTTTTACACATACTCTGTAATATAATACAACTCTGTACATTGAATGAAAGTCAAAGAAATACACAGAAATTCCTATACTTCTTCTTCTCGATTTACCTTTCCCTTCATATTTTGACAGGAAGAACCCCAACAATCATTCCTTGCCAGATACCCCGAAATGAAGAGCACTCATCATGAGTTAGCTCAATGAGTTTTGTTTTAGCGATGAGCCAAATGCCATTAAAATGGTGCCAACTACCAATGGGTGTATTGCCCCTAATAGAAAAGGTTTCAGCAGGGAAGCCATCTCATAGAAAATCATTCGAAAGATTGTTTCTAACATTGCAAACAAACTAGACGTAATGAATTGTGGCATAAGAAAGCTCTCAAGTTGTTTGTTGTCTAAAAAGGGATCAGCTAGCAACAAGCCGTCATGTAAGGACGGTTCTACCTCTTGAATATTTCCCTCATGAACTTTTACTTCAGCTTCCATAGTTTTCATGCAAAGAACATCGACATGGACTTCATGAGCTGATGAATCACCCCATGCTTAGTTTCAACTGAAAGAGTATGAATTTGAGTTTGATCGCACACAATTGGTATGGAGATTTGTATTATATTTATAATATGTACATGAACAGGAAAAACACAATTAAAAAGATTTTACAAATATAGCAATCTACAGTATTAGTACAGATTGTGAAAGATTTGCTCTATCAACAGAATTGACACAAATCGTAGAAGATCGGCTTAATCAATGGGATTGGCACAAATTGTAGAAGATTGGTGTATCATGGGAGATTTGCTTTATCATCAACAACCTCTACGCATTTCACTCTCTTCCATTCCTTTATTTCCCTGACACTATGGCTAATGATGCAAAAAGCTCAACTGGCCTCCTTGCGAATGATCTAGACACACAAGTCCATAATGGCACCAATGATTATTGAGAAGAAGCGGAGGCCAGCCAATCCCCAACTTATGCCTACCTTTTAAAGAGCACACCTAGGAAGTTGGCTCGAGATTTTTTACTCCACCTAACCAGCACGTTTAGAAACAATCTTTCGGGCATGATTTTTTTATGAGGATGGTTGGGCAATACTCGATTGGCACAATTTGAATGGCATTTGGCTCATCACTAATATAAAACTTATTGAGCTAACTCAGGATAAGTGCTCTTCATTTTGGGCTATCTGGTGGGGAATGACTGTTGGGGTTCTACAAACAGCACCCCTCGTCAGATTAACGGTTAGAACAACTTTAGTTCTGAATTGTGCATTTCATCTAGTGTCATGTCAAACATGGACACCGACGCCTAATTCTCTGCTTGTCTCCAATCGAAAAAGCTACAACTCGCTTGAAGAGTTCAGTGAAATTGGAAACATTAGACCCGGTTGATGACGTATAGCAGTTGCTTATTTAATCTCCATCGGGTTTCCTGCATTTAGATTGCAGTTCCTGCCATTTTCTCTCGATGTGAGAGAATGGAGGGGTGAAATGTTTTGATAGGCTTCATTTTATCATGTTTTGCTTTGCATGTATGTGTGAGCCCAGATTTGGAAGAGGGAAGGGGACCCGTATCTTGTAACGGCGAATGTTTGGGATAAAGAGACTTTGTATATGTCAAGAGATGGGCCCGAGGAATGCCAGTGAAAACTTCATTTCACTTGTCACCATGCTTTCACTAGAGGAAACTCGGGAGCACTTAATTATCGAGAAAATTGTCCAAAAAGTCTTAAATCTATTGCATTTATGCCAATACAGTTATAAACATTTTAATTTTGTTGATTCAATCCTAAACATTTTAACATTTTACCAATCGAATCCATTTGGTCAATTTTAGCCGAAATTTGCTGACGTGGATATCGACTATCCTACATCATGATAGGTGCTGATGAGAAAATTTATAATAATATTTTAATATTTTTTAATTTTTTAATTAATATACTTTTTAATATTTTTTATATATTTTCTTTTTTTTTCCCCTTCTTCTTCCTTTTACTGGTGGTCGAGCGAGCTAGCCTCAGCCAATGAGGCTCGGCGAGTGTCGGCCTAGCCTAGGCCTAGGCAGGCCGACCTTCGCCCAGGCCAAGGTGGCCTCACCTTTGCCCGACCGATGCTAGGAAGGGCCAACCTTGCCAAATCTAGCTTAGGCAAGGCCAATGCTCACCAAGTCTTGCCTAGGCAAGGGTGAGCCTCGCCAGGGCTCACCCTCGATGGGCCACATCTTGCCTGTGGCAGGTGAGGCCATTTGGCCAGGCCATGGCCACTGGCCAACCACTAACAAAAGGAAAAAGAAAGGATAGAAAAGAAAGAAAATAATAATAATATATTTCTTAAAAATTATTCACGTCAGCGCCGATCATCCTATATGATCACATCAGCAATTTCTAGTCAAAATTGGTCGGATAGACTCAATAGGTAAAATGTGAAAAGATTTATGGTTTAATTGGTAAAATTAAAATATTTATGATCGAATTAGGCAATAAGATTAAAACTTTTTGGACAACTTTTCCCTTTGTTCACTACATACTGCATTAGGTCTAGATAATCCGATTGTTCTCTTGTGCAAAATGGGGAAAGTGTTGAAATTGTGATCAATTTTTCTCTAAAATAATGAAGACACCAACTAGGTGCCGAAAGAAAAGGTTGCCCGTTGAGAGTTGTGGTCTACATATTGGTTGTATTGCGTGACTAATAAAAAAGCATGAGAAGTTGGTAGAGTTAGACTTAGAGGTAGGGAAAGAGTCCACGTTGGAGTTGTCTGGCAAGGTCAAGCCCCGTCGATGGCTGGGCAAGCTCAACCTCAGTAAGGGTTGACAACACTCCGGCGAGGTCGCCGGCCCTTGTTTGGCCGGTTGCCGGTCATCCTGAGACTGGTGGCCCGCCGATCGGCCAAAGCTTGAAGAAAAAGAGAAAGAAAAAGGAGAAGAAGAAAAAAAAAAAAAAAGTAATAAAATTATTTAAAAATTAAAAGAAAATTTTTGCATTAGAAATTTTGAATATGATGTCAAATGCAATTATATTCTGAAAATAGAAATTTTGGGTAATTATCAAATGCCTTCAAATGCTTAGAAATTATTCTCAAGAACAAAATTTTAAAAAAAAATCATTTCTAATCAAAAATTATTCTTGAGAACATAATAGTTATCAAACGCATCCTTATTAATATCATCAGATAGTTTAGGTCCAATTAGAAATTCTGAGGTCATGTGCGCTAGCCACTTGGTTTACCACCTCACCTCGACTCAGTGTTCAATTTGGAAATAAATTTCTCTTTTAATGAAAAAAGTACTATGTGGAAGCTTGGCTTAAAGTTGAAAGTGAGATCCTTAGAAAACATCCTGGAGGACAACCTTTGGAAAATAGAAGATTGTAAAACCATCTTTTCTTAAAACAGAATATATAGATGTCCTACCTCACAGCTGGTAGCGCAAAATCAGACTTGGTTTTTCTCTATCACCACTCTTGAAGTTTTGATTCAAGACAGTTATGCACAGCCAAGAACCAACTCTGTTATGTTACGGTCCATTCCACTTTCAAAAACTTCTTTTGAACATTAAACCAACTAATCATATTCCAAACTCGCTGGAAACCTACACTTCAAGGGCAGTTCTAGGTGGCTGTGTGGATTGATCGTGCGCAAATGCCTAACTGTTGCAAGAGTGACCTTACTTCCATTTGAATGCAACTTGGAAATATGGTACTTTAACGGACCGGTGCTCCTGGCTGGTTTCCTCCCCAATCCTACGATAGAATTGGACTCAATGTCCATCTGGTATGTCAGCTCATCATCCTTCTTCTATTGGACATGCTAGCTTCATCCTCCTAATTTGATGTTTACCCTCATTTTCAGCATGAATTACTAGAATTGGGATATTAAGTTTATGCCGGGGCTAAGTGCAGTAGCTAGGTCTGTCATTTCAAAAGTTACGAACTATTGAATGACATTTTGAATAGTTGAATAATGTTCCTTTATGATTTTAGTTAGCATCACTGCCTACCCTTTGTGCTAAGCACATGAATTGCAGTATGATCCCTGTTGTACCTTTGTCAGCTTACAGATAACTTGGTGATCAATTGCAGTGTCCGGGTTGGCAACGAGTTAGGGGCAGGTCATCCAAGAGTTGCGGAATTTGCGGTTGTGTAATGAGTGCGACCACTATTCTCATTAGTGTAGTGCTCACTACAATTGTTCTCACATTTCGGGTTGGTTTGAGCAAACTCTTCACAAATGATGAAGAAGTCATCGATGTTGTTTCTGACTTAACTCCTCTGCTGGCCATCTCTGTGAATGGCATTCAACCCAAACTGTCAAGTAACTGATGTTGCATCATGCATGGTTTATAATTGTAGTTGTTGGCATGCCTTGTCAATTCATGTCCACATATTTTATTTTCTTTTGTTCCAACTCATGTAATAATAAACCAGTACATTTTTAAAGAGTGCAATTATTTATATTCAAACTTTTCAGTTAAACAAGTGTTAAGTTACTTTAATTAAGTTTCATTTATTATCAGAGTTTTATTTCCTTCTTTTATTATCAGAGTTTTATTTCCTTTTTATTTACATAAGGGTATTATTGTCATATACAATTTATATTCAATATAAATACAATGGGTGTAGGGTTTCTGTTACTACAGAAATCTACAGCCCCCTCTTTGTTTCTTTCTTTTACATTCCCCTTCTCCTCTTCTCTATTCCTTCTCCCTTCTTCTTTATCTCTTACTATTTGCTGCGAGTTCTCTAATTAGCTTTGTGACATGGTATCAGAGTAAGTCTAACTACCTGATTACTTGATCCTATTGCTGGTTTGAGAGTCCCCTAGTAACCCTACTTCTTCTCTGGTGCACAGCCACCTAAAGCTGTAATTTTCATCTATTTTATCTTCAAGTCTTGATACAGATGAGATCAGAAGATATCATATTCATCAGGTTTGGTTTGTAAACATGGATTACAACACTTACTGATCAGCGGATTCAAGAATTGGAGTACTTTATTGATTATGGTTGACTGGTCTTGCTGGGTTTCCATCAAGCATATAATTATTTGAATTGAGATTTCTAGTCAGATATCTTCTTCTATACAACAGTCTATATTTATGAGTTTTCAGCATCCATTTGGTTAATTGATGGAGCCAATTACATCTGATTATACATCAGTGTTGTTGTTTTGTTTCTTGCACTAAAGTTTCAGCCTACTTGATTAGTGGTAGATATATTTATATTGAGATTATCGTCATGAGTGATACTAAGGCTCCTACAAATAGTGTTAATGTTCAAATTACCACTATTAAATTAAATGGATCCTCCAATTACTTGTTATGGGCCCAAGCTGTGAATGTCTATATTAATGCCAAAGGGAAACTTCATTATGTTGGAGAAATCTTCTTGAAGTGTTTTGAAGTTGACAAAACGTTTCTATCAGTCTAGTCTAAAGGCTTGCAGACTCTGCTATTTAAAGTCTGAAGACCTCCGGACAGCCAGACTCAAGACTCAAAGTCTATCCTCATTGACAGTCTCTAATTCGTTGAAGAAAGGTTATCCAGAACTTGATGTTTTGTTAAAGATTCAACTTTATCAACTGGAGAAGATCTCGTGGCTGGAGAAGACATAACGGAGTCCTTTGATTGATCGAAGATTGACTCGATAATTGAAGATCCGGTGATTGCCTAAATATTATTGGAAGGTTCTGCTTATGGAAACCGAGATCCCGATTGTATGGGCGAACAGGATTGATGAGCTATCAACACGTTCCTTTAATAGCTTGAACAATCTTCCTAATTGATTCCGTCCAACGGGTAGATTGGAGGAATTCCTTTGGTAAGTGCCAACGGGTATGATGGCAAAAAGGAGTATATAAGGAAGACTATCTTAGTTGTTCAAGGTGTGCGCGATAGAAGAATTCCAAAGTCTGAAGCTCCTTTTTGTTTAGACAATTCCTTTGAGCGAATACTTGTATACAAAAGAGAATCTATATTTGTGAGAAATCTTGAGGAGGTGTGGTAGAACATCTACACTTTGTGGAATCAAGGCAAAGCTGTGCTGTAACTTCTCTTTTGTTCATAGTGGAATCCAGCCAATAGGTGTCGGTGAAGAAGAGTGGACGTAGGCTTGATATAAGCCGAACCACTATAAACTGCGTGTTCAATTTTCTCTTCTCTCGGTCTTACTTTGATTATCGTTTCCTTCAACTGTCTAGTATTGTGCAATTGTTGAAGAAAAATCTTTTATATACCTATTCACCCCCCTCTAGGTACTCATACTAGCAATATCACATTATCTTACCACAGACCCTCCTACTAAAAATTCTAGAGACTATAGTGATTGGATGGGAGAAAATGATACACTTCTGGTGTGGTTATGGAATAGCATGGAACCATCCATTGTTGCTAATGTCATGTTCCACACAACTGCTAAGGGAGTATGGGATGATCTTATGGAGAGTTACTCACAAGACAAAAATATGTCTAGAGTTTATGAACTATATGAGAAGATCTTTAATTTTAAACAGGGAGACAAGTCTATTTGAGAGTATTATAGTGCTTTGAAAGGTATGTGGGAAGAACTAAATCTTTATCAACCCATCACTACTGATCTTGAGAGACTTAAGACACAACGAGCTGAATTTCAAGTGGCCAAGTTTATCTGGCTTGAATGCCGACTTACAGCCTATGAAGAGTCGACTTCTTGCTGGCGAGAGAGTTCCTTCTATGAATGAAGCATTTTGTCGAATTCAGCGCATTGTCCCTCCGTCTTCTAAGTCATCTAAAGACAATTCAGCATTTGTGGCTAGTAATGGTGGTCGTGGTCGTGGTGGATTTTCCAATAGAGGTCGTGGTTTTGGGGGAGGTCGTAGTCGTGGTGGTGGACGTAGTGGACAAAGTTCTAATCTAGATAGCCGTCAGTGTATATACTGCGGCAAATCCGGTCATGTTGTTGACACTCGTTGGGCCAAGCATGGCAAGCCTAAGTGGGCTCAACAATTAGTTACTGCAAATACTGTTGTGTTTGAAAGGAGTGCTCGAAATGTGTCTTATAGCGACATGAACCCATCTATCCCACCTGGGGGTAGTTCTTCTGAGTCTACAGCTCGAGATGATATGGTTGCACAACTCATCAAGCGTGTCCAACAACTAAAGGCTTCCAATTTCTCATCCACCGCCACTCTTGCACGTACAGGTAACATGGCCTCCTTCTCTACTTTGTCTCCTAACACCTCCTGGGTTATTGACTCGGGAGCTTATAGTCATATGACGGGTAAGCAAGAACTATTTTCTTCCCACCATAACTCTAGTCCTTCATCAAAAATTATTTTAGCTAATGGTTCCTTGACTCAAGTGGTTGGATCAGGGACTGTTTCACTTACATCTTCCTTATCTTTGTCATCTATTTTACATGTTCCCCAACTTCCTTTAAATTTGTTATCTGTTAGTCAGTTAACTAAAGCTCTTAGTTGTTCATTTACATTTTACCCATCTCATTGTGTTTTTCTGGACCTTCAAACAAAGAAGATGATTGGTGGAGGGCATGAACGTGATGGACTCTACTATCTAAATGGTGTCTCCACTACTAACGTCAATGGTCTAGCTGCTAGTTCTATTACCCCCTTATTATGGCATTCTCGTTTAGGGCATTTATCTTTATTTAAGTTACAACAAATAATTCCCGAGTGTAAATCAATTTCTACTCTTGAGTGTGAGGCTTGTGAACTTGGGAAACATCATCGTAGTTCTTTTCCTAGTCGTAATGATTCTCGTGCATCTACTTTACTTGAACTTGTTCATTCGGACATCTGGGGACCTTCCCGTATTGCTAGTAGAAATGGTTTTAAGTACTTTGTTACTTTTGTGGATGATTATTCTCGTTTAACGTTGCTCTATATGCTTCATGACCATTATGAATTTTTACATGTTTTCCAATTATTTCATCGTGAGGTTACTAATCAGTTCAATACATCCCTTAAAATTCTGCAAATAGATAATGCTTTAGAATATACACAGAAATCAATTTCTTTGTTTTGTTCTAACCTTGGCATTATACATCAAACAAGTTGTACTTATACCCCTCAGCAGAATGGTGTGACCAAGAGAAAGTACCATCACCTTCTAGAAGTTGCTCGTTCACTCTTATTTCATATGAATGTGCCAAAATCATTTTAGAGTGATGTTGTCCTTACTGCATGTTACCTTATAAATCGTATGCCTTCCACTGTCCTCCATCATCAGTCACCAATCAATGTTGTATTTCCTGACAAGCCGTTATTTTCTCTTACCCTGCGCGTCTTTGGGTGTGTCTATTTTGTTCATAACCTACGTTCCGGTTCTGATAAACTATCTCCCCCATGCTACTAAATGTATTTTTCTCGACTATTCATGTACATATAAGGGATATCGATGTTATGATCCTACAACTTATACCCAATATGTCAGTTCTGATGTTACCTTTTTCGAGGGCACACCATACTATTCTACTGAGGGTAAAGAGTTTTCAACTGACATTGTAGCTAATTCTCCTATCCCACAACAAATCCCCCTAGATTATGTTAGTCCTTCTCTAATATCTCCTCCCTTGCAGGTGTATCAGCGGCGAAAGCAGTCTACGGCACCACCAGTCTTCAGCTCTTCCATGCCCTCCAATCAATCTTCCTCCTTGTCTCCTAGTCCGGATGATCTTCCGATTGCCCTTCGCAAAGGTACTCGGTTTTGCACACAAAAATCCTCTTTGGCTTACCCTATTGAGCGTTATGTATCTCTCTCACATCTTCCTTCTCCATTACATGACTTTGCTCTATCATTACAAACTCACACAATTCCTACTTCTACCACTGAGGCTTTGTCTCGCCTTAAGTGGAAGAAAGCTATGGATGTGGAAATGGAAGCTCTGGTGTCTCACCAAACGTGGTCATTGGTTGATCTTCCCCTTGGGAAAGACGCGGTGAAGTGTCGTTGGGTGTACACAATCAAGTAGAATCCAGATGGCTCAATCAAGCGTCTTAAAGCTTGACTCATTGCTAAAGGTTTTACTCAAACTTATGGAGTGGATTATTTTGAGACTTTTTCCCCTGTGGCACGTCTCAATTCTATTCATGTTATTATTTCTCTTGCTGTGAATTTCGATTGGCCATTATATCAATTGGATGTCAAGAATGCTTTTCTTTATGGTGATTTATATGAAGAAGTATATATGGAGCAACCTCCTGGGTATGTTGCTCAGGGGGAGAATCATAGTAAAGTATGTCGGCTACATAAGGCCATTTATGAGTTGAAACAGTCTCCAAGAACATGGTTTGAAAAATTCAATTCAGTGATTTCCAAATGTGGTTTTCACCAATGTTATTCTGATCATTTTGTTTTTGTTCGCAAGAAGGAATCGGGGGTGGTCATTCTTGTGGTATATGTGGATGATATAATTGTCTCTAGTAGTGATATGATCGGCGTTTTTGAGGTAAAGTCCTTTCTTCAGCAGCAATTTCAGATTAAAGACTTGGGAACTCTTAGGTATTTTCTGGGTATTGAAGTTTTACGAAGTAAAAAAGGTATTAATTTGTCTCAACGAAATTATGTTCTTGATCTTTTGTCTGAGACGGGTACACTAGCTACCAAGCCAGTTGATACTCCTATGGATCCAATTCAAAAGTTTGGAATTGATGATGGAAATGAAATTGAAGACAAGCATCAATATCGACGTATGGTTGGGAAATTAATTTATCTTACTGTTACACGTCCCGATATTTATTTTGCTATTGGTGTGGTGAGTCAGTTTATGGAGTCACCTAAGAAGGCTCATTGGGATGATGTATGTCACATTCTTCGATATCTTAAAAGCTCTCCCAGTAATGGACTAATTTATAAATCTAATGGTTCTTCCACTCTGGTTGGCTATTTTGATGCTAATTGGGTTGGGTCAACATATGATCGACGGTCTACAACTAGGTATTGCACCTTTATTGGTGGTAATTTGGTTACTTGGAGAAGCAAAAAACAAACTACCATTACCAGGTCTAGTGCAGAGGATGAATATCGTGCTATGGCACATACTGTGGCCGAATGTTGTGGTTGAAATATCTTCTCCAAGAGCTTGGATTTTCGATTAATCAACCTATTGATAAGATGTGTGATAATCAAGCAGCTATTTATATTGTTGGGAATCCTATTTTTCAAGAGCAAACTAAGCATATAGAAGTTGACTGTCACTTTGTTTGGGATGCTATGAAGCAGAAGCTAGTTGCTACTCCTTACGTTGCCTCTAGAGATCAATTTGCTGATATGTTTACCAAAGCATTATTCCGTCCTGCTTTTGTTGCTGGTTGTTCCAAGCTAGGCATGGGTGACCTATATGCTCCAGCTTGAGGAGGAGTGTTAAAGTTACTTTAATTAAGTTTCATTTATTATCAGAGTTTTATTTCCTTTTTTTACTTACATAAGGGTATTATTGCCATATACAATTTATATTCAATATAAATACAATGGGTGTAGGGTTTCTGTTACTACAGAAATCTACAACCCCTCTTTGTTTCTTTTTTTTTACATTCTCCTTCTCCTCTTCTCTATTCCTTCTCCCTTCTTCTTTCTCTCTTACTATTTGCTGTGGGTTCTCTAATCAGCTTTGTGACAACAAGCAATGTCATATCAAAGTTTCTCTGTCCAAACGTTTTTCAAACTGTCTTATATTCGTGTTGTCCAATTCGGTTGTGGCAACATTGTGAGGCTTGGCACTTGATGTTTTAACAACTCGAATCAAGGCCGAACTACAATTCATGCATTCCATGAATCTGCAGGTGTGGCAATCGGAAGTGGGTGGCAAACCATGGTGGCGTACCTAAATCTGACCGCTTACTACGTTGTTGGGCTCCCCATAGGATGTTCACGGTTTCAAAACTATTTTAGAAGTGGCGGTAAATCAACAATGTCTTCCTTTCTCTCTTTCTCCCGCTCTCTGGCTCTATCTCTGTCTCAAATGCTTTTCGATCTTGAGGGAATCTGGTGGGGAATGATCATCGGAGTTGTTCTTCAAACAGCAACCTTGATCATATTGACTGCAAGAACAAATTGGAACAATGAGGTAATTCCAGCTCTGCATTACCTCACATCTCCATCATTTCCCGAATATAGGGAATACTGAATGAATATGCTTTCACAGGTTGAAAGGACCGTAGCTCGTTTGAACAGATGGGCAGAGTGAGAAAAGACGAGACCTAGGTTGGGAAACAGAGATCTCGTTCTGCCATTTCTTATTATTAAAATATTTCAATAATAAATCGTATATTCGCCTAAAATAGCTCAAATTTTTAGATCAGTCAACAAAAATACCACAAATTATCATATTATATTAGAGTAAAATGTCCTAAATTTGAATCTTCCAAGCACCTATTTACTTCTCAATATACATATTTTCCACGCTTTAAATTTTGGCCAAAGTTCAACCTACATGTTAGAATAGTTGTCACGCACATTGCTAAATCAAACATCTACTTAGATACATTGCCATTATAAATGCCGTGTCCAATGAATTAGGTAGCTCATCGAAACTACAAACCCTCAGCTTGTGTACGTAAGAAGCAAGAGAACAATTAAAAATTAGAACCGATTATTCATTCAGATACAGTGCAGTTACAAAAGTGATTATTCGTTCTACTTTAGATACATTATCATTACAAATGCCGTGGCCAATGAATTACATAGCTCATCAAAATTACAACCCCTTGGCATATTTACTTAACAAGAAAGAGAACAATATAATGTCGTTATAAATGTTGCGTGCGGTGAATTACATAGCTCATCAAAACCACAACCCTCAGGACAAACAACCGATTGCCCGGGATCGAAAGAACAGCAAAAAAGAGAAGATCAATGATGAGACAAGTCACACAATTCGTACATCAAGTTTCATTCAATCGAGCAATAGAACAGTGGACCGAACACGCTTCCTGATCCTGCTGTTCAATTCAAAATGCGGTCGTTCCAGTGAACTCGGGGGGACATCATTGCCTAGACACTCGACACTATCTGCGCTACACAACGCAACATAATGACAGCAACAATAATAACAACCATCAATGACACATTCATTGACGAACGAAGCTGGTTTTTTTGACCGCTCCCATTATTCGCAACGCCATCATACTGCTTCGCCTGCACGTGGTGCTCACCTGGGGCGCGAACGCCGAGCTACGCGGCCCGCGTCCTCGATCGTAGGACATCCTTCTCCGGCCTCCCGAGCAGCGGAGACATGGATTTCCTTATCCCGTGCGGAGCCGGCGAGTTCCGACCGCGAAATCACGAAAAATGGAAATATTACCGATGTCTCGATATTTCTTACGCCCTCACAATAACTCACGAAATAATAAACCGAGGCCGGTGTCAGGACGGCCGGCCTCGGGGTTACCGTCTTGACCCGATTGACCTTAGACCGACGTGGCTCCGGAAAGCAACAGCGGGGCCCACGAGAGGAGGCCAGCGTACAGGATCGCCACCCTCCTCCCCCTCTCTCTCTCTCTCTCTCTCTCTCTCTACCTCGTTCTCCCCCTCGCCATTAAACCATCTCCGCATTCAATATCAGACCTCCACGCCCTTCCCACCACCTCCATTCCCAGATCTCTCTCTCTCTCTCTCTCTCTCTTCGCTTGTCCCTGCGGTTTCCGCTGTACAATTGAAGGGGCAAAGGTCGCTGCTTTTTCGCCCCGGGAGCAGCTCCGCCGTCCCTGGGCCCGGCCGCTGCGAATTGGGCGGAGGGCCGCCGTCGCCGTCTCGCCGATCCCGTTTCGCTCTGCGGCGTCCGACGGGCTCCGCGATCGCCGTCTTCCTCGGGGATCACCCGCTCAGGTCAGACCCGTGCTTCGATTTTGGGAAAGTCCGGCCCGCGCGGCCTCAATTGCGATCCGTCGGGTCGTTCCCGATGGCTTCGTGGGATTTGAATTTGGAATTCGCGAGAAAGCCCGTTTCTTTTTGGCCGGAGGAGCGGGGGATTTGACTTTCTAGCTCTGGGGGAAAAAGTTGAAATCTTTTTGTGTTTTTTTTTTTTTTTTTTTTTTTTTGTGTTCGTAACGTGATTGGATCTGGAGAAGCGATTTCCTATTCGTGTGTCGGGTGCATTGTCGATGTTGCTGGAGAAGAACGGGAAATGGGATTTGATTCGTGTTTAGTTGGAAGCAATGGCTGATTTCGGTTTGCTATTCCGGTTGAGCGGTGAATTTTTCGATGGTTTCGGTTGAATAGAAATTGAACGTCCTCTGTCATGACTTATTCCTTGAAGGTTTTGTTCGCGAGCCCTCGAGGCACTAGTTGAACATGGATAACTACAGAAATTGATGATTTTTTTAGACAAGCGTTTCGTGTCACTGGAAACCAAAACATGCAAAATTTTACCTTTTGGCCTTTGGAATGCTTATTAAATGAAGCTGAATTTGCCCCCCTTGGGGACTCTTTCAGAAATGCAAGCCGATTTCATTCCATATTGACATGGAAGCCATGCTAGATGTTCGTGGATTTGAATTAGAAGTTTGGTGCATGTAAGCAAATTTAAATTTTGTATGTTACTGCCAATGCCTGCCTGGCCTGGCCTGGGCTTTAGCTATGTGCCTAATGATTCTGTTTTATGACTCAATAATCATGGTGCCATTATGGATATGTGTGTCTAGTTCATTTGCAAGCAACGCTGATTGAGCTTTCTGCATCATTAGCTATTGTCTTAGGTTATTGAGTATATTTGAGCTGAAATTCCTCAATTCTTTGTATGTGAAAAGAGAAGAAGAAGCTTCATCGAAGCTAAATTTCTAGGGAAATAAAGGAACGGAAGGGAGTGAAATGCGTAGAGGTTGTTGAAAGTACAGATGCCACGGAGCCAATCCACAGAGTTCAGTGAGTATGGGGATGACTCATCAGTTCGTGAAGTCCGTGCCAATGGGCTTTGCATGAAAACTACAGAAGTGGAAGCAAAACTTGATGAAGGAAATATTCAAGAGGCAGAATCGTCATTACGAGAGGGCTTGTCGCTTAATTTTGAGGTGAGTTCAAAAATTTTCATTATTTTGCAGGCTGATCGGGGATTGCTCGAGTCAAGGTCTACTTTCTCTTTTTTTACTATAAAAAAAACTACCTGAGAGCTTTACACTGCAAACCAATACTCTTAGTTTGTTGGCAATGTTAGAAACAATCTTTTGGGCATAATTTTCAATAAAGATGGCTTCCCTGCTGAACTTATATAGGGGCAATACACCCCCATTGGCACCATATTTTTGGCTTATCACTAAAACAGAACTTATTGAGCTAACTGATGAAATGTGTATATGCAGTACTATGCAATAGCTAAAAAATTTCTCTCGACAATTTGGATTTCTATCAGAGCGTTTCATGGTCATTCATATCTCTCTCTCTCTCTCTCTCTCTCTCTCTCTCTCTCTCTCTCAAAAGCCAGTTTTTTTTTTTATATAAACATGCTTGTTTGCTGATAACTGTATCTACAAGCTTCTCTCTAACTTTTGGCATTGATTTGCCTACAAACTTCTTTTTCAATGTAAACATGGTGGTATTAAGGTGTTGACTGCTCTGAAAATTATTCTGCTCCGACCATTATGAGTGATTGCTTTAGTGTGGTGTGCACATAATTGGTTTCTATGGGAAATCTCTCCCAGTAGTTTAAAATCTTCCTTGTTTATCAAATTGTTCAGTTTTATGGAATAATTTGAAATGGAAGTTGTGTAATCTTAAGTAAAGTGACTCTTGCTTGATTGGTAGAGGTTATTCTGCTTGTGCTGCCATATATCTTGATGGCAAAATCCTCTCTCGTAATTCTTGTAATGCTAACCTTAAAAAATCTCCCTAGTGAGTTTGCTGTAGGAAAAGTGTGTCACAGTGTTCATGGATGTAAACCATGAATGGTTTAATGGTATGGCTAGAGACGTAATAGCTGGCCTTTTGAGATTTTTCATTAATAGAATTTGAATCCAATCCAAGGCCCTTCACTCCTTGAATAATTACTAATGTACTAGTCCTTTTGTATCCTCTGTTGATTACAGATTTTCAATGGGATTGAGCGTGGAATGTAATGACCCTTCCCTTAGAATGCATTATTTATCTATTGTTCAGCTGCTGGAATTTTTTTATATGAATTGATTTTTTTCTGGACAAGAGATTCGCGTGTCATAATCGTATTTACTGCATGTACAGGTGAGGAAAACCGTAGTTGTCCTTTTGAGCTGTTTTCAGTATTCGACATCATGTTAGACTGTTGCTACATCATTTCCTCCCTAAATCTTTCAGGAAGCAAGGGCTCTTCTTGGGAGGTTGGAATATCAAAGGGGAAATGTAGAGGGTGCTCTCCGTGTGTTTGAGGGCATTGATCTCCAGGCAGCTATACAGCGGCTGCAACCATTTGCTGCTGAGAAACAAACTTCCAGGAAGAGCCGCTCTCGAACAGAATCACCACATGTGGTTTCACAGCATGCTGCTAGCTTGGTCCTTGAAGCCATATATTTGAAAGCAAAGTCTTTACAAAAGCTTGGCAGACTGAGTGGTAAAGTCCTTTGTCTGCAGTTTTTGCCTTGCAGGCGTCCAGATTTATAATCGTTTTGCTTCTTCATGATCTTTTTGTAACCATGAGGTAAAACGGACTTCTTTGCCCTTTCTATTTTACAGAGGCTGCAAATGAATGTAAAAGTGTTCTTGATGCTGTTGAGAGGATCTTCCATCAGGGAATACCTGATGTGCAGGTGGACTTTAAATTACAAGAGACAGTTAGCCATGCTGTGGAGCTTCTCCCAGAGCTGTGGAAGCAGGCTGGGTGCTATCCTGAAGCAATGTTATCTTATAGACGTGCCCTTCTTAGCCAGTGGAACCTTGACAATGACTGTTGTGCAAGAATTCAGAAAGCATTTGCAGTCTTTCTGCTGTACAGTGGAGTGGAGGCTGGCCCACCTAGTCTAGCTGTTCAAATTGATGGATCATATGTCCCTAAGAATAATTTGGAAGAGGCCATTCTACTTCTGATGATTCTGATGAGAAAGTTCTACCTAGGTATTGTCCAGTGGGATCCTTCAGTCATGGAGCACCTCACTTTTGCACTGTGTCTATGCGGGCAAACTTCTGTCTTGGCTAAGCAAGTTGAAGAAATCATGCCTGGAGTATACCATCGCATTGATCGATGGAATACCCTGGCTCTTTGTTATAGTGGGGCAGGACAGAACAGAGTTGCCTTGAATCTGTTGAGGAAATCACTGCACAAACATGAACGACCAGATGACCTAACAGCATTATTGTTGGCTGCCAAAATCTGCTCTGATGATTCCTTGCTTGCTGCTGAGGGAGTTGGATATGCACGAAGGGCAATTACTGCTTCTAAGGGAGTGGAAGAGCATTTGAAAGGTGTGAGCCTGCGGGTACTAGGTCTATGTTTGGGAAAGCAAGCCAAAGTATCTTCCTCTGATTTTGAGAGATCTCGTCTTCAATCTGAAGCTCTAAAATCTTTAGAGGCTGCTTTAGTGTTAGAGCCCAACAACACAGATTTGATTTTCGAGTTAGGAGTTCAATATGCAGAGCATCGTAATCTAGATACAGCATTGCGCTTTGCCAAGCTGTTCATTGATGCAACTGGAGGTTCAGTATTGAAGGGTTGGAGATTACTTGCTCTAGTTTTATCCGCTCAACAAAGGTTTTCTGAGGCTGAAGTGGTCACTGATGCTGCTTTAGATGAGAATGCAAAATGGGAACAGGGACCCTTGCTTCGATTGAAGGCAAAGCTCAGAATCTGCCAATCACTACCGTTAGATGCTATTGAGACATACAAATACCTTCTTGCCTTGGTTCAAGCCCAGAGGAAATCTTTTGGGCCTGCAAGAAGTATTTCTCAGGTAAAATTTTGTATTTCACAAATACCTGGTCTCTGTTTCAGAATGGACAGTTATTTACCAACCGACGGACATCTTGGTTTTGATGAAAATTTAAGGAGAATAAAAAAAGAACAAACAGGCATCTTGGTCAGAAGTAAAACAGTGTCATTGGATATGATCTGTTTGTATTTGATAGTTATGGGGAAGTGAATGATCCTTCTGCCTAGGTATATATCTGCTATAGCGTGCATTGTGCAGTGTGTTAGAGGCTTGAGTCAAGCTATAAATCTCACTGGGATTTAGACCACCAAATCATCTTTTCTTTATCTAAATTATGTCCTAAATCATAATGGTAGTTTGAGGGTTAGAGTGATTGATGTTGCTTTTGCATTTCTTGATTCAGCGGGTGCAGTTCCTTTCCCAGATTGGTGTGCCAATTCTTTATCTCTTTCTTTCCTGCATTTAGAATAATGGAAGAATGGGATGGGTGCACAATGTGTTTTTTCTTCTAATATTCTTATTCTGTAATTCATCTTGCTTGGTAGGCGGAGGATGATAGGGATAATGAATTTGAAGTTTGGCATGGTCTTGCGACTTTGTACTCTAGCCTTTCACATTGGAAAGATGCAGAGATATGCTTGGCAAAAGCCAGAGAGTCAAAAGCATATTCAGCTGAAGCTCTACAAACTGAAGGTATAAATCCTTCCGCAGGTTCAATTTATTTTATGTTGATCTCTTACGTATTGAATATGCTAGCGACATCATTATGTTCTGATTTGCACATAATGGTAGCATTATCTGACTTTTTTTGCTTGAATCCCTTAGGGATGGTGAAAGCATCCATCTTGTATAACAAAACAAAAGATTAATTGATATGTTAAATTTTGCATTAGCTGACAAAAGATAGCATTGCTCATAGAGCGTTTTATGGAAGTGGACAATTAATGATTGCATTGCGCCTCAGAGATGCTACACTTGACATCAGCTCGAAAAGCCGCCGCTATATGTTCATTCACTTTGCTAATATATATTGAATTGCATTGTGATGAGATTCACACCCAAATTGATACTGAATCCATTCCTTTCCTGCTTTGTTTTGAGCTTTTCTTTGTTTCCGAGAAGCATAAAGATTGTTAGACTTGGTTTATACCGCATCTAAGGCAATGTGAAAAAACTGGTGACAGCTTTCTCTCTGTTATGAAACGTCAGTTAGTTCTGCAAGATCCGGAAGCAAGTTACTTCGATCAAATTATTCTGAAGTTTCCCTCTTGGAGAAGTTGTCATATAATCAGGCCCTGACTGGTTTGCATGCTTTTTGGAAAAAAAAAAAACAAAAAAAAAACATAGGTAACACATGCCATGAGATTTAGCTCATGCAATTGTGGCAGAATATTTTGCAGCCTTCTCAAATAGGTGGTAGCTTATCCCATGGAAAAAGCCGGAGCATGCTTTATTTGTCACAATGCCATTGGTTTCATTTCTGAGTGCTGCTGCTTTAATGATGAGTTGCGATGGAACATGTTGTTAGGTTAATTGGGGACAGTTTCAGACTATTTCTGGAAAAATACCTTGATTTGCTAATTCTAGTGGATCTTTCCTGACCTCAGTTGTTGAAACTCAGTAAAGTGAGGGAAAATTATAATCTTGTGAATTGGTTGCTGAAATGTGGATTAGCTTTGTGTTTATATTTATGTTAAATGATAGGCAGTGCTTCTCTATAATCTATTTGAAAGGGGTCTAAAAACTTATGTCATGAAGGGGAGAATGAAGATCTTATGGGGATTTTTCTTATGGTTGTTCTTGCAAGGCTAGAACTAGGACCTTGATTCTCCATTATGGTTTTGTCTGGGGTTTTTGTGCCAGGTATAATGTATGAGAAACGGGGACAAATCCATGAAGCTTTGTCTGCCTACATTAATGCTCTTTTATTGGAACCGGCCTATGTCCCTTGTAAGATCTTGATCAGCGGCCTCTTATTGAAGATGAGCCCAGCGGCATTGCCTGTTGCAAGAGGTTTACTTGCAGATGCATTAAGGATAGAACCTACCAACCGACTGGCTTGGTATTACCTAGGTCTGGTTCACAAGGATGATGGTCGCATGGCTGATGCCACAGATTGCTTTCAGGCAGCCTCTATGCTAGAAGAATCCGACCCAGTGGAAAGCTTCAGCACTTTGGTTTGATTGATGTTTCCCATCACAGGTTGGATATGTTTTTATCTTTGATGTACTGCTGATGCATTCGATGTATTGACCATAATGAATCATCTCTAAAATGCAGCCCGTGCGGTCTTCAACATATTCATTAATGGAGCGGTTACCTGTTCAGATTTGGAGTAGCGATTAACTTAAGGAGACATCTTGGCTGGTACTCATTTAGAGATCTTTGGTCTCACACGGCCCTACTCCTCGAGGAAGAGAGCAAGAAATGAAGGGGAAGGACAGCATAAAATGCAATGGAGGAGAAAAAGAAGGAAAGAAACGGCATGAGTCGACCATAGGATCATAGAGGACTTAGTCTGGAAGAGATTTTTGTAACTGCTGATTGATTTTTGCCATTCTTGCTCAGATATGTAAATTTTTGTGCTGCTTTCACTGGGCAATTTGGGTTGGAGGCGAATTAAAATTATTCTTTTCATTATGATGGTTCCTGATGTATCAATTGTATATTTTTTTTTTTTATTACATAATTCAAATTGTGGCATTTATGGTGAATTCCTGCATCCTTGGTTTCCTGAGTCTTAGGTTTGACAAATAGATGTTCAATCGAAATTATTATCAACTGTCACTGTGAGGACTGGAAATAACCCTGGCAATCTCATTGTAGTTTCCCTTTTAATGATTTGGTCATCTGGAATTTAAAACATTTGGAATTAAAAATCAGAGGCCTTGTGGGTTATTTTGATCGGAAATATACATCACTGCTTTGATCTGCTCCCTGATTCTATCCCAACTCGTGTCACTCATTCTCCACTTTGGAAAGCTCATTCTGAAGTATGGGGTGACGTAACGTAGAGTAGGGTATGAGATAGATAGTGGTTAATGGGAGAACAAATTCTGGACTAATAATTGAGCTGATGGAATCGGTCCCATTAGCCATTGGACTTTGCCATATGCTCCTGTTCAGGACCTTGACTGCTTTGTTCATGATTTTGTTTGTCATAATCAATGTAACCTCACCAGTCTAGTGGGTATCCTGCCTCAATCAATTTTGCTGAGACTTTCGGTCCATGCTACCACCAACAAACTGTGATTATAATGATTTGCTGCTTTGAGATAGCAATAGCAGTGGGAATTTCTCCGTGAAGGAAGCTTATGAATTAATCTCATCAGAACAAACATTTGTCTACGTATAAACTCTAGAGCTTAGCATGGAAATGGGATGGACCGCAAAGGATTAGTAGTTTTCTGTGACTAGTTTCACACCAGCGTCTACTTATCAATCATGAAAAGTTTCATCATAAAATCATAGCGGACCCTTATTATGTTTCTTGCCCAAAATCCTTTGAGACCACCTTGCACGTACTTCGAGATTGTCAGTATGCAGAGGCCATTTGGCAGAAGATTTTGCTTACAGGTTTAAGGGGTCATTTCTTTACTCTTGATTTGCATAAGTGGTTGTTAGAAAAGCTGTCAACTGCAACAATTGGTAAAAGAATATAACTGGCCACTCGTATTTGGTATAACTTGTTGGCATTTATGGAAGTGGAGGAATCAAAGATTATTCCAAACAAACTTTCGAATTCCAGGTACACCTATGAATATGATCTTAGGATATATCAATAATATTCTATCTACTTGATTTGTAGAAAACAGATTGTTCGCCAAAAGGGATACAAGAGATAAGTTTGTAGATTGGACCTCCCTCCACGTTTGGCCGAACTCAATTCCGACGACACTTTTAAAGGCAACTCGTGTCCAACTTCAGTCGGTGGACTTATTCGTGATGACTTACACAATTGGCTTGCTGAATTCGCACATTCGGACTATATTCTTCACTCAAAGCAGAGTTGTGAGGCATCCTCTTGGGCCTCAAATTTGCAATTTCATTGGATATTACCAAAATTATTATGGAAGTGGATTCGCAAGTGGCCATTTCTTTGCTTAATAAATCGACTTCACCACTTTATTTTGACAATATACTTATTTTTCAAATTGGAAGTATGCTCAAATACTTTCAACAAATCAAAATTCTCCAAAATTTAGGGAAGGAAATGCATCTGCAAATTAGCTAATAAATGAGATTATCCAACACAACAATGCAAGTGGCCACCAATAGGTTTCCTTCCTTCATTGTTAGGGAATCATATCGGATCATATTTTATTAGGAGAAAAATGATATAATTTTAGTCTCTACCCCTTTTCTTATCAAAAAGAAAACGAGGATGATGGCTTAGACCGATCTCAAATCAACGTATTCTGCTCAAATGTGTAGGAGAATTGTATCCTATTATTATACTATAGTCACTGGTTAAGGCTCATAAACCGCTTTAAAATGACATGATTGTGTCACTAAAATCTAACGGGAAAAAAGTTACCAGAATCTCATGGTATATCAAATTTCTTCCGTGATATCACAAAGTTAAATGTCATTTGCTGTTATAAAAAGGAGCATCAAATCTTGAGGACAAACGAGGAGGACAAATTGATCATTCCAACTTGGAATTTCCAAGTACATCTAAAACGAATATGCGCAGGAAGTTTTGATGTCTCAAATTCGAAATTCGAAAAGCATGCACATACTATAACAAGTTTGACGAGGTACAATATATTCCAACACTAAATGCCGTCCTTCATTCATTATATCTCCAGAGTCAACACTACATAGAAGAAGCCACTACACATTAGCGACAAGTTTGATTGATCAAAGTAATGGAAAACGCTGATTTTCCAAGACATTTCCCACTATGCCAATCAAATTGGCAATGATGTGTTAGCCATATCCCACGGACACAAACAAAGACGACACGATACGCTCATAGTTAAGAGTAGAGAGGCAGCCCTGGAATTACATACGGGAGATCAAGAGAGGGACAGAGATGGAAGCCTCCTCACCCATTACTGGGTGGAAGAGATCCAATTCCCCATACCGCTCCAAAACCCGCATTCGGCAATCTTCCGCAGCCATCAGACCGGTAGAGAATGCGCCATGCACAGATCCTGGGTAACTCAAACTTGTTGCCTCTCCAGCAAAGAATAGGTTATCCACCGGGATTCTTAGTTTTTCAGAAAGATCATGGGGCTTCCCCACTGCACCATAGCTATATGACCCAAGTGAGTTAATATCTGTACCCCAATGAGACACAAGATGCCGAATCTGCAGCATTCAAACATACTCGTTAGATCCTCTAACAACCAGATACTCATTTGCTGCCCAACAATGGGCCAACCTTCAACGATTGAAAGAAGATTGGAGGGGAGAAAGAAAGTTGAAGAATATAGCTTCAGTTTTAAAAGACAAGATAAGGCCTGCAGAAGATACCGGGGAAGAAGCATCAGGAAGGATCTTCTTTAGTTGCACGAAAGCAAAATTAGCTGCTGCTTCATCAGACATCTTCTCGATGTCTTTAGCCAGCTGCCCAGCAGGCATATAAACAAGAACAGAATGACCCGTTGCCTTGTGAAGATTTAGAAAGTAGCTGCACCCATAAGATGAATCAGCAACCACTCCCAGAAATTCCACATTGGGCCAAAACACCTTTTCAAAATGCAACACAATCTTGTTCTCAATCCCAACACCAAGATCCGCAATTGCTGCTTCCTTCCAATCAGGTAGCTTAGGCTCAAACCTAATGCTTTGGGATTTCAGTACACCAAGAGGCACAGCAACAATTGCAGCATCCGCAGCAAACGTTCTCCCATCTTCTACAGTTACCTTCACTCCATTGTAACGCCTCACAATGTTGGTAACTCTACAATACAAATCAATAATTAAAGGGTGAGAATGTTACAACAGACACCTAATTTGAACCTCTAATTATCCAGGACAAACATAGACCTGTGGCCCAAGCGGACATCGAGACCTTTAGCGAGGGTGTTTATAACAGGTAGATAACCCCTAACCATCAATCCATGTCCACCAGGCAGCAATTCTTCCTGTATGCAGTATTACAGAGTATATCACGTGTCAACAAATGGATACACAATTACAAAATGGCATATACAGTCTAAAAACAAACTGATAAACCCTTCCAAGCAGTTCATCATGTAGCAACAGCATCACAAGCAATCAATTAATCAGCTAGACTGTAACTTAACCTGATCCCAGCCTTTCAGAGAGATGTTATCAGCATCTGTAGCAAACCAGCCTTCCATTCTGCAAAGATACCACTGTAGTACCTTGAATTCAAGCCCTTCCAACCTGTAAGCCATGTTACAAATCAAACAAAAACCAAGAAACAAAATCGAAACAGCACTAATAAAGGATTTTGCATCAAACCTTAAATCTGGCCTCCGTTCAAAAACTAGAGAGAAAGCCTGTTGTATGGACATGTCTTCACTGTACTCTTCCCTTACTTTGTTCGCCTGCAGTTATTTAATAGTAAAGGAGAACGTAAGACACAGCACAATATCATTTGTGGGCCTAATCTTCAAATTTTACAACCTATCGGGCATACATATTTGCAGAACTTGCAAGTGATAAATTGCAACATATTATGGAAAATGGGAAACGAGATCCTTTAGAAGCCATACCTCATTCAAGATACTCTCAAATATTTTGCCAACTTCAACAACCAATTCTTGAGGAACTTGCTTGCCATCCATGTCAAAGAGTGCATAACTGCAAAAAATATAAGGTCTGGTCAATAAATGATTTATCTTAAGGTGAAGTAGTAAATTCAACCTTTGCAAGACGAAGCCCTTGAACTTGACTGAACAGAAACATATCAATGACTGTTGGAAAATCAATATAATGAAAACATGAACTGGCGGTAGAGTATTTCTAGGCCCACAGCTGAAAAAACCAACTTCTTATAATCATCACTTTGCCATAGGAACATAACACAAGGAAAAGTCCAATCCAGAGCAAACATAACTACAGACAAGCTGCAAACAGAAGAGTCAAATGCCTAATCTCCACAACTGAGATATAGAGAGCTAAGATTAAATTCATAATTCTGAAATCAATAAGCATTAGAAAGCTTCCTTTGTACAGGATACCGGAAATCACACCAGCAACTTATTCCATTTAGAAACACTCCGCGCATGTTAGAAAGGGGACAGATGAATGAAAAATGTAAAAACCAAAGAGACAGCAAAAGAGCACAAACCAACCCAAAAGATTAGCACACTATCAATAGAGGTACCTTTCCAAGTCATGGTCATACAAGACGGAGTTATCACCGCTGGTTCGGTACAGAGGTAAACCCAACCTCCCTATCAATGGCGCCAAAGGATTCTCTTCGCACACCCCATGCAACCTGGAAGATCAAGATAACATCAGACTCATCATACTCTCATGTTACACTTGCGCGAGAAGCACAAATATTTTACCATGAGGCCCCAAGATCCACAGGAAAGCCACAAGAGTAGTCAGTATGAACTCGACCACCAAGTCTGTCACGTGACTCCAGCAAAAGGACCTAATCAAAAAGAGAAATCAGTTCAGAGGGGAAGAAAGACTTACTGTCAAAATCCATACATCTAAAATTAATTACTTTCAAAAAAATACAGGAAGGGGTAGATTATAAAAGATTATCAACATGCAGACACCATGGGAGCCTGTAAAATTTATGGGAAACTTGTTGAGTGAAACAGAAAAACAAAATTGTTTCCTAAAAGTCCAAGTTCAGACTAAATCGGGATCTTTTACTCCCTTTCGTGTGAATTCCCAGGTGGCAAGTGCTATCATGACTAGAGAAGTCATGAGGCCAAACCATAAGCTGCCTTACAACTGAAGTGCTTCTTGTTTGGACCTCAGAAAAGGAGACTCGACTGCTATAAGAACTAGAAATTTTGTGTTATTGCACCACTTGCAAAACAGTCACATATCATAATCAAGTCTATCATAATAATCTCAACATGCTTGTAGTCAGAAAAGTTAACCGTCAAGCAGCGACATAACTAGTGACAAGGCATGGAGATACTTCTGGTTAGATGAATAAGAAGGATTAGCAAGACCAGATCTAACAGCCTCACATGTAGATGTGGAAGACATATACTTTGCAATATCTGAACAAAGTTATGCAGCCCTAAGCACCAAAAGTGGTGTGGCTTCTTTGAACAAAGTTTACCAGAATGGGACATGACTAATGTCTGACAAGGCAATAAGAAACTGCTAATGAGAATTGTCCATAAAACCCTAATCTGTGAAACATGCATATCAGGAACCCAGTCAAGCTAGACCTTTCAAGTACTCATTTCTTTCCAATTCTGAATTTCTTATATAACAGTTCATCACTATTTTATTAAATATGTGAAAGTATGTATTATCAAAGGCTACATTGCATACAACAGATGGGACTAACTAGTCAACAAGTGCATTGTGTTTTTTTGCCATTGAAAAGGATAACTTCAGGAGAACCTATTTGGCCGTATTTACAAAATAACCAGACACAAGCAAATGATGAGACTAGTTTGCAATGCCACTCTGATGTTATTTATATTACATAACAAAAATGGTACTTCTATCAGCAATAAATGAGGCCATATTTAAGACTATTGATCCTAATTTTAATTTCGTAAACCTACAAACTCTCTCATTAGGCTTCAACATTGGGCATGATTCGCAAAGTAGCAGGAAACATAGTAATATCACACCTGTAGAGAGAGAGAGAGAGAGACTTCCATGTTCAGAATCTTACGTAGAACTAGAAATACTCTCCCACTTTATCACATATTTCATTACCTGAAATGAGGCATCGTAAAGGGCGCGAGCAGCAGCTAGTCCAGCAATGCCACCTCCTATTACAATTACTGATGGTGACCTTGCCTGTCCTCCTTTTGTACTAGATGAATAGCACAAAGCTACATAACAACATATTGAACTTCAATTAGGAATCTTGGTGAATAATCCCCAATCAAGATAATTAGATAATTAGTCCAGATTAAAAGTTAACACGTGACAGCACACAATGCAAGTAAATCCCATCTCAATGATGCACTTTGACTATTCACAGACTTGCAACTTCTGCACGATGTGTCGTCTCAAAATAGTAGTCGAGCTTCAAAAGACCATTCACAGAATGAAAGAAAGCAAAAATATAACATGTTCACGCATGACATTGCAAATTTCACCTATCCATCAGTACAAGCAATATGCAACATTGGAAGTTCCTCTGAGTAACTCACTTCCTGAGATCAAGTATTGATGCGAAAACAAAGCAAGCATAAATACCAGCGCCAAGTGGTATGGAATCAGCAAACTGAGGACTAGGTGTTGCATAAATAAAGAGACACCCCAATTGGATCGCTAAACTGTTCCTATAGTGAATCTGAATAAAAAGAAATCCCACAACTTACCCAATTGAAAAAAAAAAAAATACCAATTTTACTTTTAATACCTAAACCAGAGAAAATCACAGCAACCAAAAGTCCTTGCACCTAAGTTAAGCCTCGAGCTTTCATATGACGTTCTAACATCAAGCATGCAATCTCCCATGTATTGCCATTCCATTGCACCAGGCTAAAGAAGGAATTTCTTTTCATAAGAACTTTAGTCAGAGTCGAAGCTGCACTTACAAGTTATAAGCACATGATCGACACGGCTCATAACCAGTCCGGGCAACGCAAGCTTGATCGTCGCAAAAGTGAATGGATCAAAACAAATTATTCACATAAAAAAGGACACTTGCAACTGCCAGACTCGGCATTCAATCACTAGAAAACAATACACAGAAAATAAGAAATTTAAAAAAAAAAAAAATAGCTTCGAGGCAAAAAAGTTCTACAAAAACGTTCTAAATCCAAAGTTTAAGCTCCCTGTTTCAAAGAAAAATGAAATAAATCAAGCCCAAAAAAAAAAAAAAAAAAAAAAAGAGAGAGAGAGAGAGAGAGACAGAGAGTAGGTTTGGCAAAAAGGATGTCCATTTCGACAAAATCAGCGGAACTAAAGCTCAAAATCCGGGGGCCAAAAAAGGAACCGAATTTAAATAATAATTATAAAAGAATAAAAGCATCCACCGACAATCTGATTGAAGAAGAACATGAAATTATAAGGAAATTATAAGGAAATGGCTCAAAAATGCCCGTTAATTCGACCGGCTCCAACCTGAGCTCAATTGGCGATTACTCCTGTTTCCAGACTCCATACCGACAATCGTCACCGCTCCTTCTATCACTACTACCGCTGCTGCCGCTACTGCCGGCGCGAATCGAACTCGACGGTCTTAATAAAGGGTCCAGCGACTTGTTCTCGAATTTGAAGAGGCACGGCGGCAACTGAGGGGAGAAATGGAGGATGAAGATCAGGAGGCAGGTGGTGAAATGGTTCGAGTTCGAATTCAGGATACCCAGCTTCCCCAACCAGCTCATGCGCTTCGAGTTTTTCCCACCGATATCAAAACCGTCCCCGTCTGTCTCTCTCTCTCTCTTTCGAAGAAAAAAAAAAGGACTGCTCGAGGCTCGATCGAGACCGATCCCGATTGATCGACGATCGCGGGAAAAGCCTTTCCCCCCGGCACTCCGAGGAGCTCCGATCAATTCCAATCGCCGGCGGCGATCGAGGACGCTACCGGAGCGCAGTAGAGAGAGAGGAAGAAGAGAGAGAAACTTCTAGAGAGAGAGAGAGAGAGAGGGGTCGACGAGCGTTCCGCTGAATTCTCGATCTCCAGCTGCCTTTATAGAATTTCTCCCCTCGCTTTCTCTCTCTAGCCTGCCGGAACGACGGGAAGAAAAAGCGTGCAGGTGCGCGTCTGCACGCGATCGAATGACTGGGCCACTAGGAACGCGACGCGTGGCGAAAGTCGGGGGCGCTTCGGTAATTTCGATTCCCCACCGGCTTGAACTTTTCTGCTTTATGGGAATCTACGTACTCGCTGAAAAAAATCTGCCAAATGCATTAAAGGCTAAAGATTTCATTAGATTAATGTATAAAGTTAGGCCAATTTTTTTCATGGAGATGTTGAGTCCACGTGAATCGTGAGTCCAAATTTCACGTCCCCGAAAACGAAATCGCGTGGTGATTTTTTGCCTGTTCATTTTAAGCCACGATTTCCTTGCCGAATATTTAAACAAAAAAATTGATTTAGCGTCTAATTTTCGACCTATTAGCTGATACGAAACTTTTTACATTAAAAAGGGTAAGGATCGGGCAATATTTTTTGTTATATACACCGAAAAGTGGGTAATTCATTGGCAAAATTCGAAATAGGAATCTAAGGTAATCTCGTCTTTTTTTCAAAAAAATTGTCAAAATAAACATTATTTCAA